>NW_007381065.1:0-16730 GCF_000475195.1 Diaphorina citri | reverse complement strand
TTATTATTTTTAGGGATGATGACTTTATGGTGAGGGAGGGATTTTTTTAAGCGTCCCTCTTTTTCAACCTCTTCCTTTTATCCCCCTTTTTCCCTAATTAAAAAAAAATCGAATCCCTTTTTAAAAGGGATTTGATGGAAAGAATTGTAACGATTGAGGTCTTATCACCCCAAATCGAAGAGAGAAGGAAGACAGGATAGGAAAAAGCCAGCCGTTCCGAGAACAAACCTTATCCATTGGTGGTAATCGAACCCGTTGTAAGCACACTACCTTCCAAACTAACTAAGCTGGAATGTTAGATGTTACCGAGGTATAATTATCCTTCCTATTAGAACTCTATATTTAGAATCATTCAAGTTTAAACTTTACAGTTAAGTTCTGTTTTCTTAGAAAATTCATTTTCAAAATAGGTAACAACAAACTTCCCAAAATAGATGAGAGATAGGGAGGGAGAGAGCGAAGAGAGAGAGAGAGAGAGGGAGAGATAGGAGGAGGGGAAATAATTTTCCTAATTTTCTCCCTAATATTTACATAGGAAGGTGAAAGGTAGACTAAAAAAAGCACCTGACAGCTGAAACCTATTGGGGATTTCCCATGGTATGTTTTAGGTCAAGCACATTGCATAATCAAAATAAATATGCGGCTTTCATACAAATGTCAAGTCATTAAATTTAGCGTAGTTTATCAAGCGAGGAAGGACATTTGTGACAAGCATTTAATGCTCAACACAATTAAAATTCCTTCTTTTATAGTGGATTCTACATATATACTCTTGATACGACTTTGGGGTATTCGTTTTCGGATACAATACAACATGATGCCTGTATTATGGCAAATTTTCTAAGATACCTAGGTATTCAAACACTGATTGAAGGAAGTGAGAGAGAAAGAGATATAGAAAGGGAAAATGGGTTAAAAAATAAATAGTGCACAGTGGGTTAAAATTTAAAAATTAAACTCGCTAATCCCACCATAAATTTCATAGAGATGTCAAAGAGGTTAAATCGACAGATTATTTCAGCACAGTAATAAAGGCAGCATAAATTTATAACAAGTAGGTATAACAATAAATAATGTGACATTTTGAAATTGCAAAAAGTAATTCCAAAATTCCATTAATACTGCTTGATAGTCGAAAAAATTGGACGCAGATCAGGAGGGAGCTTATGAACCTTTCAATTGAGTATGCAATACTCTTGTTACTGTTACTATTACTGCTACGACTATCACTATTACTGTTACTGCTACTACTATCACTATTACTGTTACTATTACTGCTACTACTATCACTATTACTGTTACTATTACTGCTACTACTATCACTATTACTGTTACTATTACTGCTACTTCTATCACTATTACTGCTGCTACTACTATTACTGCTACTACTATCACTATTACTATTACTTCTACTACTATCACTATTACTGTTACTATTACTGCTACTACTATCACTATTACTGTTACTATTGCTCCTGCATAAGAGTAGCAAAGCGAATTCCAAGACACCACGGACTAAAGAACAGTAGAGGATTTTGAAAGATAAGAAATCAGGGAAATCCTTTGTAGATCTGGTAATAAATCCTTCTCCTATATGCCTATTTCTTCTTCGTCTTTATCTTCTTTACAACCTCCTCCTTCGTTTTCTAAGATAACACACCTATCGTGTGAAGAACACAAGACAGCAAATAGCTCCGGGCATCCATTTCCATTTTACTTATGTATATTGAACTTTCTCGCACCAAAAGGTGTGCGAATAAATGCTTTTATCCTCTTCACAATCTATAGTTTCCTTTCTTTCCAGACTTACTATGAGGTATTATTTGTAAACACCTTTTCAAAATCTTGATGGAGGACTCAGTAACTTTGTGAACTTGTTCAATCGGTTTGATAGAGGGAGCTGCAACAACGGAACGTTCTATCGTCCCAAAATCTGGGAAAGAAGAAGGGCAGGATAAGAGAGAGCCAGCCGTTCCGAGAACGAACCTCATTCCCTCGCCTTTCTATCTCTTTCTCTTACTTCTCCTTTCTCTCTTGATATTCCCTCGCCTTTCTATCTCTTTCTCTTACTTCTCCTTTCTCTCTTGATATTCCCTCGCCTTTCTATCTCTTTCTCTTACTTTTCTCCTTTTTCTTTCCCCCGTGCACTCTATTCCTTCTGCTGTTCTTGTATGTTTTTCTCTTCTTCTTTTCCCCTTATTCTGTTACGCCTCGTTTCTGTCTTTCCTCTTTATATTCTCTTTATCCTCCTCATTCTCCTTCTTCTCTTCCTCCATCTTCTTGTGTTGCCTTGTGTTTTTCTCTACCACTCCACCTACTGTTCTTTCTCTTCCCCCTCTACCACTCCTCCTCTTCTCTCCCTCTTCACCTTCCACCCTTCTCCTCTACCTAATGCTCTTTCACCATTTCCTCCTCCTTATTCTTCTACTTCTTCTCTTCTTCCTTCTACTTCTCTTTCTCTTCCACCCTTTCCTCCTCCTCCTCCTCTTCCTCCTCCATTTTCTTCTTCTTCTCATTTTCCTTTCTCGACTTTGGCACGTCGTAAGCTATTGACGAGAAATTGACGACTTATGATACGTTTTATGATGAGAAAGAAATGAGAAAATGGGAAAAAGGTTTTTAACCCCCACCCATCCCGTTCTTTTCTCCCTCCATCTCTCCCTTTGTCCCTTTTTCTCTCCCCATTTGAAGTAATGATAACGGTGACTAGATAGGGAGAGAGAAGGGGAGGTAAGAGTGGAGAAAGGGAGAGAGAGAATCAAGAGTGGGGGAAGTTTAGGGAGAGGAAATCGAGGGAGGAGTGGAGACAGGAAGGGAGAAAAAGCTTTCAGATGGGATTTTTTGCTCCTAGGTAGAATAGAGGGAGAGGAGAGAGAAAGAGTTTTTTTTTTTTTTTTTTTTTTAGGGATGGTAACTTTATGGTGAGGGACTTGAGGGAGGGATTTTTTTAAGCTTCCCTCTTTTTCAACATCTTCCTTTTATCCCCCTTTTTCCCTAATTAAAAAAAAAAATCGAATCCCTTTTTAAAAGGGATTTGACGGAAAGAATTGTAACAATTGAGGTCTTATCACCCCAAATCGAAGAGAGAAGGAAGACAGGATAGGAAAAAGCCAGCCGTTCCGAAAACAAACCTTATCCATTGGTGGTAATCGAACCCGCTGCCTGGTGCTTACAAAGTAAGCACCCACACTACCTTCCAAACTAACTAAGCTGGAATGTTAGATGTTACATGTTACCGAGGTACCTATATCCTTCTTTTTCGAACTCTATATTTAGAATCATCCAATTTTAAACTTTACAGTTGAGTTCTGTTTTCTTAGAAAATTCATTTTCAAAATAGGTAACAACAAACTTCCCAAAATAGATGAGAGATAGGGAGGGAGAGAGCTAAGAGAGAGAGGGAGGGAGGGAAATAGGTGGAGGGGAAATAATTTTCCTAATTTTCTCCTTAATATTTACATAGGAAGGTGGGGAAGGTAGACTAAAAAAAGCACCTGACAGCTGAAACCTATTGGGGATTTCCCATGGTATGTTTTAAGTCAAGCACATTGCATAATCAAAATAAATATGCGGCTTTCATACAAAAGTTTGATAAACTTCCGCTTCGAGCCGAAGTTGACTCGGAAGGTAGTACGCCAGGGTTCAATTCCCGCCCGGGCCGTTTTTTTTTCCTAAAAAAAGACGCCTAGTTAAAAGAAATTTAAATTAAACCAAACAATTTTATTTATTTTTTCAGGTAAGTCTTCATGTTGGATACAATAAGATCTTGGACTCTATTCCTGTTCGTAATATAACAATTACCTACCGATCAATCAGAGGTAAGTTTAAAAATAATGTTACTACCTAGTAGGTATGTGTAAAATTGCATTTTGTCCAATTGGATAATAGGTATTACCTAAATCCAGATATTTGGGACAAGCAACGAACCAACAACTGAAGATTTTAAATTATGGTACTCTTCGTAGATTTGTAAAAAGCATAACCCATCCTTTTTGTCTGTTTGCCTTTACACCTAAGGAAATTAACCCAAACAATTTTATTTATTTTTTCAGGTAAGTCTTCATGTTGGATACAATAAGATCTTGGACTCTATTCCTGTTCGTAATAATTATAACAATTACCTACCGATCAATCAGAGGTAAGTTTAAAAATGTTACTACCTAGTATGTGTAAACTTGCATTTTGTCCAATTGGATATAATAGGTATTTGGTATTACCTAAATCCAGATATTTGGGACAAACAACGAACCAACAACTGAAGATTTTAAATTATGATACTCTTCGTAGATTTGTAAAAAAGCATAACCAATCCTTTTTGTCTTTTTGCCTTTACACCTAAGGCCAGCCACTCACTACCTGCCTCGGTGGTGTAGTATTCCTCTCTACCAATCTACTTTCTGCTCTCCCAAAATTTCTCTCT
Source organism: Diaphorina citri (assembly GCF_000475195.1). Lineage (NCBI taxonomy): Eukaryota > Metazoa > Arthropoda > Insecta > Hemiptera > Psyllidae > Diaphorina > Diaphorina citri. Next base: position 12,310 of record NW_007381065.1, on the reverse strand, counting down.
CCCAAAATTTACTTAATTCTCTTCTTTTCCTGGTAAACAGGAGGGCGTGGGTTCAATCCCAGCTGAGGTATGGAATTTTATCCTCAATATAATTTGAGAATTTGACCACAATAATAGTAGTAGCCTACTGCTGGAGTAAAGGGACTTTTCAGTCCTATGCGAGCAGTATAAATAAGCACTATTATTATTATTATTACTATCAGGTAGACCTGACAGGCTGCCCTGATCAGGTATACCTAACCTAAACCTCAGAGTGGGCTTATTGTTTAACTACAATACCTAGGTGTATAAACAATACCATGATGTATTAGGTACCACATTTCTATTCTATTCTGTTCTATTTCTCCTTCCCTCTCCTTCATCCAATTTTTCCTTCCCAACTTTGACTCCAAAGCATGCATGTGAGATATCCGAGAGAAAAAATGGCGGACGTTCTTGATGGAACGGTTGGGTGGAAGAGCTCAACGTACGTTTTAGATCCTGGCTATCACGTACTTGAAATATTTCACGGCGGAAGAAGAAGGAGGAGGAGAAAAAGAAAGAAGAAGAATATGAAGAAGAAGGAAAAGAAGAAGAAGAAGAAGAAGAAGGAGCTCAACGTACGTTTTAGATCCTCGCTATCACGTACTTGAAATATTTCACGGCGGAAGAAAAAAAAAAAAGAAAAAAATGAAAAAGAAGAAGAACGTATTCGTACGTTTTCCTAATATGTCTTCCTTGCTCGCTCTCTCTCTCTCTCTCTCTTTCTCTCTCTCTCTCTCTTTCTATTTCTCTCTAACTTTCTATTTATCTCTCCCTCTTTCACTCTCTCGCCAAATCTCTCTCTTCCTCTTTCTCTCTCTCTCTCTCATCACATATCCTTTCCTACCTAACCTTTCTCTCTAACACTTTTCTTCTCTCTCCTACCCCTTCTCAAACAATCTTTCCTATTTACTCTCTTTCTCTTTCACTCTCTCTCCAAATCTCACTCTCTTTCTCTCCCTCTCTCTTTCTCTCTCCCTCCCTCACATCCTTTCCTACCTAGAACCTTTATTTCTAACTCTTTCGTTCTCTCTCCTTCCCTCCCCCTTCTTAAACAATCTTTCCTATTTACCCTCTCTCTCTCTCTCTCTCTCTCTCTCTCTCTCTCTCTCTCTTTCACTCTCTCACCAAATCTCACTCTCTTTCTCTCCCTCTCCCTCTCTCTTTCTCTCTCCCTCCCTCACATCCTTTCCTACATATCAAATTAAAGGTCTTTTTACCAGGAACACGAAAGTGGTGGTTCCCTCCTCCCTTCCTGCTTTACGTTTACAATATCAGCATATACAGAGTGACTCCAAAGTCCAAAGTCACTCTGTAGGTTTGTTTATAATATCAGCATATACAGAGTGACTGCAAAGTCCAAAGTCACTCTGTAGGTTTGTTTATAATATTAGCATAATATACAGAGTGACTCCAAAGTTAGCACTCAGCATAGACTCATAGAGGATTTCCGCCCGGGACGGACTTTATCCTATACAGACATGGTTCGTTCTAGGAATGGCTGGCTTACTTCTATCCTGTCCTTCTTAAAATACAGACTGAAGTCAAGGTTGTATTTTTTACCTTTTTCTTCTATTTGGCCTTCATTTGCTTCTTCTTCTTGTTCTTCTTTTGTTTTGCCTTCAACTACATCATCATCTTTTTATTCATCCTTGTCTTGCATCTTCCAATAAGAGATTTTCAACTTTAGGTAGGCATAGGCACTCCTTCTTTATTTTCTCTTTTTTTTTTCCTTCATCATTTTCTGCTGCTATCTCTTCCTCGGTCTCTTTATCCCGTCTTTCTTCACGTCTTTCATCTTTCACGAATTTCACTTTTCTCAGCCTACTTCTTCCTTCTTTTTCTCAGTTTACACTTTCCTTGTTCTTCTTTCTCCTGTGTAGACACTTTTCTTTTACTTCTGCACATTTTGTATTCATTGCCTCCTTTGAATACAACGAGCAGAAAGTTTTCCATCAGGGAAACATGAAACCCGGCTGCCTCCCTCCGGAACACTTAACATGGCCTCCATTTTCTCCTCCTCCTCCTCCTCCTCCTCCTCCTCCTGTTTTTCTTAGTTTTCTCTTCCTCTTCTCCTTTTTCTTCTACAGGAGTAGGGTTCTTCTTTCTCTCTAGCCTATAAATTCCCCTCTTCAGTATTTCCTTCTTCCTCTTATTCTACTACTCCTCTTTCTTCATTTTCACTTCCTCCTTTTCCATCTTCTTCTTCTTCTGCTCTTGTAACTTCATCTTTAATTCATTCTCCTTTATGCCTATTTCTTCTTCGTCTTTATCTTCTTTACAACCTCCTCCTTCGTTTTCTTCTTCTTCTTCTTCTACTACTCCCCTCTCTTCATCTTCACTTCTTTCCCTTATATGTCTAGGTATTTCTTCGTTGTCTTTATTTTTTTTTTCTATCCCGTTTTCTTTTACTCTTCCCTCTTCTCTTTTCTCTTCTACACCCCCTGTTTTTCTTCGTTTTCTTCTCCTCTTTCTTCTTTTTGTCTTATGAGAGTAGGTCTCTTTTTTCTCTGTAGCCTATGCCTTCTCATTTTCTTTCTTTATTCCACTGTTGAATATATTGGATTCTACAACAAACCTCAGTGGTGTAGTGGTTAGCACGGTGGACTCTGGATCTGGAGGTTGGTGGTTCGAGTCCAAGTCAAGTCATTAAATTTAGCGTAGTTTATCAAGCGAGGAAGGACATTTGTGACAAGCATTTAATGCTCAACACAATTAAAATTCCTTTTTTTTATAGTGGATTCTACATATATATACTCTTGATACGACTTTGGGGTATTCGTTTTCGGATACAATACAACATGATGCCTGTATTATGGCAAATTTTCTAAGATACCTATGTAGGTATTCAAACACTGATTGAAGGAAGTGAGAGATAAAGAGATATAGAAAGGGAAAAGAGGGAGGGAGAGACAGAGAGAGAAGAGTCAAAGGAAGTGAAAAAGACTCAAATGATTTAGATAAGTTCTCGCAAAATAGAGAGAGAAAGGAAAAATAAAAGGAGAAAGAGAGAGAGAGAGAGAGAGAGATTCTGGCGAGAGGGGGGAGGGTGGGATAGAAGGAAGATGTTTTTTGAACTTAAAAAATATTAGAAATTGAATAATAAATGTAAAGAAATAAAGCGTGGGAGAGAGAAAAAGAGAAAAGGAAAAGAAAAGGGAGGAAAATCCGCCCCGGGCGGGAATCGAACCCGCGGCCTAGCGCTTACAAGGCAGACGCACTACCAACTAAGCTAACTAGGCTGGCCATTTGGACTGAGAACAATCGACTGGAGCCAAACTGACTGATAGTGTGTAGGGAGCCTTTTTATTTTGTCTGTTATAATCTGTTTCAGTATAATTCATAGGTGCAAATTGATATATGCATATGTATAGGTATTGTAACATTTCATGTTAAGTATCCCTTTTACTTCAACCTCCTTGGGATGTTTCCCCGGGAGAATTTAAAAATAGAAACTTAGAAAACCCATGAGGTGGGATTTGAGATTTGGGAATTTTTGAAGAGAGCTTTCATGAGTTTAGCTTTGGATTAGCCTTTTGATTAAAATAGTGATTATTTGTTCCTATTAATTGTAAGATAGATACCTATGTCAAAAAAAAAAAAAGCTTCTTCATAATGACACCTAAGGTCCTAAGTAGAAAAGTGCCAGACAGAATTTACATGCTGCAAGCGGGTTAAAAAATAAATAGTGCACAATGGGTGAAAATTTAAAAATTAAAACTCGCTAATCCCACCATAAATTTCATAGAGATGTCAAAGAGGTTAAATCGATAGATTATTTCAGCACAGTAATAAAGGCAGCATAGAATAAATTTATAACAAGTAGGTATATCAATAAATAATGTGAAATTTTGAAATTATAAAAAGTAATTCCATTAATACTGCTTGATAGTTGATAGTCGAAAAAATGGGACGCAGATCAGCAGGGAGCTTATGAACCTTTCAATTGAGTATGCAATACTCTTGTTACTGTTACTATTACTGCTACTACTATCACTATTACTGTTACTATTACTTCTACTACTATCACTATTACTGCTACTACTATCACTATTATTGTCACTATTACTGCTACTACTATCACAATTACTCTTACTATTGCTCCTGCATAAGAGTAGTAAAAGTTTACTATTACTGCTACTACTATCACTATTACTATTACTTCTACTACTATCACTATTACTGTTACTATTACTGCTACTACTATCATTATTACTGTTACTATTACTGCTACTACTATCACTATTACTGCTACTATTGCTCCTGCATAAGAGTAGTAAAAAAATCAGAACGGATAATTATTCAGGTCATGTTTTCAGAATCAGGATGAACTTTCTCTCTCTCTTTCTCCCTTTCTCTCTCTCTCTCTCCCTTCTATATCTTCTTTTTCAATATTTCTTCCTTTTCCTCTCTCTCTCTCTCTCTCTCTCTCTCCCTCTCTCTCTATTTCTCTCTTTGAACTTTTATCTGTTCCAATCTATTTATACCTAACAGTACTACACTTTGACTCGAAAAATCAAGGAAAATTTTACGGTAGGTATTACCTTCTTACCATTACTGTGTCTGTTCCTCTCTCTCTTTCTTTCTCTCCCTCCCTCATTCTCTCTCTCTCTCTCCCTCCTTCCCTCTCGCTGTCTGTCTCTGTCTCTCTCTCCCTCCCTCCTTCCCTCTCTCTGTCTCTCTCTCTCTCTCTCTCTCTCTCTCTCTCTCAGCTCTCGCTAATAATATAATTAATTTTCATAAAAATTCTCCTAATTACAATGCCTTTTTTTCTCCTTTATGACGGAAAAAGAAAAACAGCCTTTCTCAAGAAGTCCCTTGTCTGGTGAATAATTAGGAAACATTAGAGAGAGAGAGAGTGAGTGAGAGAAAGAGAGAGAGAGAGAGAGAAAGAGTGAGGGAGAGAAAGAGAGAGAGAGAGAGAGAAAGTGAGAAGACATCCCCACAGGGTGTGATACTTTGCATTTTTACAGCAAAGTAAAAATTAGGGTTGTGAAAATCTTTTAGTCCCAAAAATTTCCTTCCAGCTCTCTCTCTCTCTCTCTCTCTCTCTCGCCCTCTCTCTCTCTCTATCTCCATCTATCTCTCTCTCTCTCTCCCTCCCTCTCTCTCTCTCTTTCCATCAGTTTTATTGTTCTTTATCAAATTTCCATACATTGCTTCTCTTCTCGCTCTCCTTCTCTCTCTCTCTCCACCTTTCTGGTTTTATTTTTCCTTTCAATTTGTGCACTCTAGTATTTGAGAAAATGGAAAAAATACAATTTTCCTCCTATTATTCCCTCTTTCTTCCTCTCCTTCCTTTTTGCCCTCATTTTCTTCCTCTTCCCTTCTCCTTCATATTCTAAAAAATTATCATAAAAAGGCTTACAGATATGGACTGAGAGAGAGAGAGAGAGAGAGAGAGAGAGAGAGAGAGGAAGAGAGAGCGAAAGGGGTACGAAGGGAGGGAGAGAAAGAGAGGCTGGGCTTATGAAAATATTGGGGGGCGAATTGTAAAGGCAAAATGAGAAAGAAAGAAAATAGAGAAAGAAGGACAAAGAGAAGGATTGAAGAAAAAAATTAAAGAGGGGGGGGAGAAAGAGATAGAGAAGAATGAGAAGATTATCATAATGTGGGAGGAAGAGAGAGGGAAGAAAAAAAAATGCTGGAAAAAAAAGAAAGAAATAGATAGAGAAAGAGAGAGAAGGAAAAAGGAAAAGAAGGATAGAGAGAGAGACTGGAAAAGAAATGTAGAGAGATAGGAGAAAGGAAGATGAGGGAAAGAGTTAGGGAGGGAGAGAGAGAAAAAAATAGAGAAATTGGAAAAGATAGAGAGGGAATATAGAGGAAAAATAGAAAAAGATATAGCAGAGAGAGAGAGAGAGAGACAAAATAGAGAAATTAGAAAAGAGAGAGAAAGAGTGTAGAGGAAAAAGAGACAAAGATATAACAGAGAGAGAGGGAGAGAAACAGAGGGAGAGAGTTTTTCCCTCTCCCTTCGTCTCTCTCTCTCTTTTACTTTCTCATCTTCTCTATTTTGCCCTCTCTACCTAGGTATCTCCCTCCCTTTTCTCTCTCTTTCCATCTTTTCTCTCCTTCTCTCTCTCTCTTTCTCTTTCCCTCCTCCCCTTTATTTTCCCCTCTTTATCTCTCTCTCTTCCTTTCTTTCTTCCTATCTCTCTCTCTCCTTTTAGTCTCATGTATAAATAATGACGTACATTTAGTTTTCGTTTACCTTCGTTTAAACTTTAATGACTTGGTTGCGTTAGAGCTCTCTATAGAAACAACGAGGTAGGTAATGAACTATGAAGGTATACATAGGTAAGTAGATGAATAAATACGTATAGGATATTAATACCTAATAGAATTAAATTATTTAAGAACGACTTAGGTATGGGAATTTATATACCTAAGTACCTACCTATGTACCTAATTATTGCTCCTACCTAATAATTACCTACAAAGGAACTACATATACCTACCTATTACTTAATAGAGCTATGTACCTACCCAATTTAAGAAAGTACAAAGTAGGTATTTACTGTCGATAAGTAGGCATAAGTAGGTACATTACAAGGGTGTTACCTTTTCCCTAATACATATACCTACCTATTACTTAATAGAGCTATGTACCTACCCAATTTAAGAAAGTACAAAGTAGGTATTTACTGTCGATAAGTAGGCTAAGTACGTACATTACAAGGGTGTTACCTTTTCCCTAGCTAAAACATAAATAAGTACCTATTACAAAGTACCTTCATAAATTACAAAGGTGTTATGAAAGTTATTACCTCTGTAATAACGGGGGCTTACAAGATAATGGCCTTAACAAAAAGACTTACAATTCGTTGGACTTGTATTTTATGGGGGCCTTTTGTTTTCGCAAGATAATGAAATTGTTAAATGAGGGCGATTACAAATTTAGTAGGCTGTATGAAAATAGTTTACCTTCTTATAGAGATATAGACCTACTGAAACAATATTTTTTTTATTATTTTAAAGAGGGAAAATGAAGAAGAAGAAGAAAGAAGAAGAACGAGAAGGAGGAGAAGAAGAAGAAGGAGGAAGAAGAATGAGAAGGAGGAGAAGAAGTTTTCGTCTTTGTGATTTATGATCGAATTTGATTAATGTGAAAGCGAAAATACTCCTCCTTTACTTTTCCCTTCTCCTCCTCCTTCTTTTTCTTCCCCTTCTTTTTCCCCTACACCTCTCCCTTCTTCCACTTCCCTCTTCGTCTTCCTTTTCTTTCTCTCCTTCTGGTCTTAACTTGTGTTTTTTCTCTTGATATTCCCTCGCCTGTCTATCTCTTTCTCTTACTTCTCCTTTTTCTCTTGATATTCCCTCGCCTTTCTATCTCTTTCTCTTACTTCTCTCCTTTTTCTTTCCCCCGTGCACTCTATTCCTTCTGCTGTTCTTGCATGTTTTTCTCTTCTTCCTTTCCCCTCATTCTGTTACTCCTCGTTTCTGTCTTCCTCTTCCTCTTCTCTTAATCCTCCTCATTCTCCTTCTTCTCTTCCTCCTTCTTCTTGTGTTGCCTTCTGTTTTTCTCTTCCCCAAAATCTTCTTCATTCTGAAATATTTTCCGCAGCCAAGTTGGCATAACGCTCTATGTTTTCTTCTTTCTCTTCTTCTTCTTCTTCTCCCTCTTCTTCGTCTTCTTTTTCTTCTTCTTCGTCTTCTTTTTCTTCTTCTTCTTCTTCTTTTTTTTTCTTCTTCTACTTTTATGATAACACAAAACATTACTCCGTTCTTGCATTTCGATTTCGGAAAAAAAACTCTTTATTCGTGTCTCTTCCCCTTTTACCTCTTTCTTCTCATCTCTTACCTCTCTGCTCTCTTTCTTCTTCCTTCCTCCCTGTTCTCCTCTTTCCCCTTGTCTTCCCTCTGCCCTCTTCGCTTTCTTCTTCTCTTTTTTCTCTCTCCTCTCTTCCCAGTTCTATCTCATATCCAGGTAATTCATTATTTCCATCTCTTTTTTCCCACATCTGTCTCTTATCCGGGTTCTTTTATTGCTGTCTAAAGAAAGCGAAATTGGCACGGATATGACAAACGGAGTTATCAGAGGGAACTCGGGCCTGTTGCCAAGCTCTAGGTCGCGGGTTCAATTCCCGCCCCGGGCGGTCTTTATCCTAAATAGTTTAGGTTCGTTCTTAATTGGAATGGCTGGCTTTCTCCTCTCTTGTTCTTCTTCCCACGTTGAGTTCGGGACGATAAGACCTTAGTAGTTCTGTTACAGTTTCCTCTATCAAACCTCTTCAAAAAACGTTGCCAACTTTTGCTCCAGCAGGGACGACGAAATGGTAGTACTTTTCGCCCCACAAAGGGAGTTATCAGAGGGAACTCAGGCCTGTTGCCAAGCGCTAGGCCGCGGGTTCAATTCCCGCCCAGGGCGGTCTTTATCCTAAATAGCTTAGGTTCGTTCTTGGAATGGCTGGCTTTCTCCTATTATATTGTTCTTCTCCCCACGTTCGGGAGTTCGGGACGATAAGACCTTAGTAGTTCTGTTTCAGTGCAATGGTCCTAAATTAAAATGGACGCGGCACATAAGGGATCAGGAAGAGACCGCCTTAACATAATAATAAAAAATAGTAGTTCTGTTACAGTTTCCTCTATCAAACCTCTTCAAAAAACGTTGCCAACTTTTGCTCCAGCAGGGACAAAGAGACCGCCTTAACATAATAATAAAAAATAGTAGTTCTGTTACAGTTTCCTCTATCAAACCTCTTCAAAAAACGTTGCCAACTTTTACTCGAGCAGGGACGACGAAATGGTAGTACTTTTCGCCCCTGTAGTTATGACAGTACTCGTAATAGTCAGTCAAACAATAAAACAGCGTAAATAATTATGGAAATCGATTGGGAAAAGCGGAAAACATTTCGAATAGAGAAGCAGATAAGAATGGGAAGAGGAGAAGGAAAATAGAAGGAGAGAAAGAAGAAGAAGGAGCAGGAGGAGGGGAAGCAGAAGGAAAACAAGAGGAGAAGGAGAAGAAGAAAATGATGAATCGAAGAAATAAACTGGAAAAGGAAGAGGAGAAGGAGGGCTTTTTCTCTTGATATTCCCTCGCCTTTCTATCTCTTTCTCTTACTTCTCCCTTTTCTCTTGATATTCCCTCGCCTTTCTATCTCTTTTTTTTACTTCTCATTTTTCTCTTGATATTCCCTCGCCTTTCTATCTCTTTTTTTTACTTCTCCTTTTTCTCTTGATATTCCCTCGCCTTTCTATCTCTTTTTCTTACTTCTCATTTTTCTCTTGATATTCCCTCGCCTTTCTATCTCTTTTTCTTACTTCTCATTTTTCTCTTGATATTCCCTCGCCTTTCTATCTCTTTCTCTTACTTCTCTGCTTTTTCTTTCCCCCGTCCTTCTGCTGTTCTTGTATGTTTTTCTCTTCTTCCTTTCCCCTCATTCTGTTACTCCTCGTTTCTGTCTTTCCTCTTTATATTCTCTTTATCCTCCTCATTCTCCTTCTTCTCTTCCTCCTCCGTCTTGTGTTGCCTTCTGTTTTTCTCTTCCCCCTCTACCACTCCACCTACTGTTCTTTCTCTTCACCTTCCACCCTTCTCCTCCACCTAATGCTCTTTCGCCATTTCCTCCTCCTTATTCTTCTCCTTCTCTTCTTCCTCCTACTTCTCTTTCTCTTCCACCCTTTCCTCCTCCTCTTCCTCCTCCATTTTCTTCTTTCTCATTTTCCTTTCTCGACTTTGGCACGTCGTAAGCTATTGACGAGAAATTGACGACTTATGATACGTTTTATGATGGGGAAGAAATGAGAAAATGGGAAAAAGGTTTTTAACCCCCACCCATCTCGTTCTTTTCTCCCTCCATCTCTCCCTTTGTCCCTTTTTCTCTCCCCATTTGAAGTAATGATAACGGTGACTAGATAGGAAGGGAGAAGGGGAGGTAAGAGTGGAGAAAGGGAGAGAGAGAATCAAGAGTGAGGGAAGTTTGAGGAGGGGGAAATTGAGAGTGGAGACAGGGAGGGAGAAAAAGCTTTCAGATGGGATTTTTTGCTCCTAGGTAGAATAAAGGGAGAGGAGAGAGGAAGAGAGAGAGAGTAGTGAGGGGAATAAATTTGAATAGGGTTTTTAGTAATGGGAGATGCGTTAGAAGGAGAAAGAAAGGGAGGAGAGGATATAAGAAAGAGGAGGAGGAAGAGAATATAAAGTATGCTTTACCTTTATAGATGATGAGAAAAAGGAGAGAGGAGAGAGAAGGGGATAAAAGGAAGGAGGAGGAGAAAGGGAGGGGCTGAAGGAGAGGGAGTGAAAAATTAGGGGGAAAAGACAAAGTACCTTGATATAGATGGTGTTCCGCAATGAATAAGAAATTTTCCAATATTTTAAATTTAAAGCTTGGTACACACTCTAAGAAATCTAAGGCCAGCCACTCACTACTCAGGTATACCTGACACCTGATGAGCACACACACCTGATCAGGTAGACCTGATCAGGTCTACCTATACTGATAATGAGTGACTGCCTTAAGGCATATTTCCAATTTTGGTATTTCGACGTTTCGTGTGAGCGTTTGCTCAAATTTTCGTTTTGAGGGAATTCCATGTTATAAACTCAATCCTATTACAACGAAAAATAAATTCATCTGCCAGGACAAGTCATAAAATGGCTTCTGATTTAACAAAATGAAGGGAGAGAGATATGGAGAGAGAGAGAAATACACAACAATCAGCATTAAATTCGATTTACGACCGGACTTAAGTTTACCTTGATGTACTCTGCCTGAAATATAATTCAAAGAGGAAAAACCGTTACTTCTCTAAAAAGACCGTTACTTTTATTTGAATTTATTTTGCCCATTTTTGTGGCTGCAATAAAAACCTGTCGTAAAGACAAGGAGATGTTCATTCTTTCAAAAGAAGATAGAAGAAGAAGACGAAGAAGAAGGAGGAGGAGAAGAAGACTAGAAAATGAGAAAAAGTGACTGAAAGAGAAAAGTAGAGAAAGAAAGATCTCCCTTCACATTTTCACTGAAGATCTCTCTCTCTCTCTCTCTCTTTCCCCTTCTTCTTTATCTTCTCCTTCCGTTCTTATTTTTCCCTCTCCCTTCGTCTCTCTCTCTCTTTTACTTTCTCATCTTCTCTATTTTGCCCTCTCTACCTAGGTATCTCCCTCCCTTTTCTCTCTCTTTCCATCTTTTCTCTCCTTCTCTCTTTCTCTTTTCCCTCCTCCCCTCTATTTTCCCCTCTTTATCTCTCTCTCTTCCTTTCTTTCTTCCTATCTCTCTCTCCTTTTAGTCTCATGTATAAATAATGACGTACATTTAGTTTTCGTTTACCTTCGTTTAAACTTTAATGACTTGGTTGCGTTAGCATTTTTTTTTTTTTTTTTTTCCATTTGTCTGCACTGAAATGCCACACTAAGAAGTCTGGGGTTTGAACCCGGACTCCTTGATTCGTGGCAAGTGCGTTGTGATTAATTAAGAGCTTTGAGCCCTTATAAATAATATAATAATATTTTACAATAAAGGTAATATATAATACCCATAGATATAATACATATATATTATAGAGTTAAGGAGGATAGGATAAAAGAAAGTCAGCCGTTCCGAGAACAAACCTTATCTGTTTAAGATAATGTTCGCCCCCGGACGAGAATCGAACCCGCGACCAAGGGCTTACAAGGCAGGCGCGCTATCATCCAAGCTAACTTAAGCTGACATTTAATCGGTTCTAACCGATCTGTCAGATTTAAGTAGGAAGGTAACCAGTTTTTTTTTTTTTTTACCTATTCCGAGAAAGCATTGTCATTCCACCTTGTTTCATTTCTCATTTTCCCCTCTCCTGTTTCATTTTAACATTTCCTCCCCAGTTCAATTCAGCTTTTCCAAATTTATGGTTGCCTTTACCTATCTATCTATCTATCTATCTATCTATCTATCTATCTATCTATCTATCTATCTATCTATCTATCTATCTATCTATCTATCTATCTCTACTCCATCTCTATACTTTTCTGTACATATCTCCCACTGTTTCTTCTCTATCTCTCCAATTCTCCCTTCATAACCTCCTCTACTTCTGCCCCTATATATCTCCTCCTCCTTCTCCCCCTTTATTTCTCCTTTCCCTCTCCCCCTCCAACTTCCTTCCTCAAAGATTGTCATCCCTGATTAGCAGGAAGTAACAATAATGAAACAGAGAGAGAGGAAGAAGGGAAAGAGAGAGAGAGAGCAAGCTACGGAAAAGAGATAGAATTAAAGTTAGAGCAGAGAAGAGAGAGAGAGAAAAGAAAATATAGAAGCTAGGAGAAATAATGAAAAAGAGACAGAGAGAGAGGGAGAAAGGAAACGAG
>NW_007381064.1:3473-16733 GCF_000475195.1 Diaphorina citri | reverse complement strand
GGGGTGAGAATGTGAAGGTGTGGATGGAGGTGATGAATGCTTTACCACATTGGCATGTAGTGACCGTTTGAGGACGGGTTTCATGGCAAAACCCATAGGCTTGGAGTTGACATACTTGGGAGTTGTTGTAGTAGCGACGTTGCATCTCCTCTCACGCATCGGTTTCCTCCTCCTCGTCAGTTGGGAGTTTCAGGAACAGGGCGACCTGAGTTGGGTGTGTCCACAGGTGTGTTGGAGTGGGGTCCTCACTGAAGGTGAAAATGTGCCTGTTGAGGACGGGTTTCATGGCAAAACCCATAGGCTTGGAGTTGACATACTTGGGAGTTGTTGTAGTAGCGACGTTGCATCTCCTCTCACACATCGGTTTCCTCCTCCTCGTCAGTTGGGAGTTTCAGGAACAGGGCGACCTGAGTTGGGTGTGTCCACAGGTGTTTTGGAGTGGGGTCCTCACTGCAGGTGAAAATGTGCCTTACGTCATGTGGTCCCTGGCCACATTTCGGGTAGATAGCTTAGGCCACATACATACTTGGGAGTTGGCACAAGCTCGGCAACAGCAACACGGCCTTGAATGAATTTGACTATGGAGTCAGTCATTTGCAGGAATGGATTCCTTGTCTGGACGAGCATTTTTTTTTTATTATTATTTATTTATTTACACTGGCAAGATTCTCCAAAAGGAGCTTTCACCCAACCACAAGTTTTGTCGAGGATCTAAATGCTTAGATACCCGACATTGATTTTATATATTCCACTGCCATTGTTTTGAAGCTACCAAACGTTTACACTGGCAAGATTCTCCAAAAGGAGCTTTCACCCAACCACAAGTTTTGTCGAGGATCTAAATGCTTAGATACCCGACATTGATTGTATATATTCCACTGCCATTGTTTTGAAGCTACCAAATTTAGTGGAATTTCTGGCAGAGACAGGGAGTGCATTCCACAGTCTAGAAACCGTGACATGGAATGATTGCTCACCTGCTGCAGTTCGATGTAATGGCAATTTCATTATTTTAGTGGAGATAGCCCTGGTACTGTACTGATTTATGTCAGAGAGGAATTCAATTTCAAATGCCTGTTTGGTAGGATTGTCCAGGATCCTGAGGACCATAAATAGTGGAATTTCTGGCAGAGACAGGGAGTGCATTCCACAGTCTAGAAACCGTGACATGGAATGATTGCTCACCTGCTGCAGTTCGATGCAATAGCAATTTCATTCTTTTAGTGGAGATAGACCTGGTGCTGTACTGATTTATGTCAGAGAGGAATTCAATTTCAAATGCCTGTTTGGTAGGATTGTCCAGGATCCTAAGGGCCATGATAGATAAAAAGAAAGTAGATAAGTCCCCAACGCGAACATTCCTCAAAGCTTCCACCTGAACATGGAAAGTTTCTATGAAACTTATTTATTTACAAAAACATCATACATACAAAATATACAATGAAAATGCTCGAGCATCAGCAAATATGCAGCAGGCCTTTAGTGGTTTCTAAGAAACTTGGTAGCTGGCATTCAGAGGTAAATAAATGGCTTAATCGCAAACAATTTATTTTTTATTAATTTTATGTATAGAAATGAAAAGACGAGTGTAAGGTTTGAACAGGAAAACTATCTGGAAGAGAATTTTATCGTGTCGAAATGAAATGAAAAACCTGAACAGGGAAAATCTGACAATATCGATCGAAGTATTGATTTGCGGTTGTCATGGATACAACTGATATAGCTGGGGTTGTGTTTCCGATTAGGATGGGGAACTCCAAAGACTGAAAGTCTATAAGGTGCACCCAAAGAAACCGAAAAACCTATATCAACAGGTGTCCGACTGGCTCGTAGGGAGGTAGGTTCGTAGAAGACGCAGAATAATGCAGAATACTGTAGAGGGTTCGGTAGAGCAGAGTGTGGTAAATAATCTCGGGGAAGAGAAAGGAAAATGATAAAGGCTTTGATTCTTGTTTCAACAATAAACAGATGCAATAATAACAATTTATTGAGCGTAATTAAACAATTAAAAGACAAGTAACAAAATAAATATGTAAGAGACAGTTTTATTAGAAAATCGACTCACCAAAGTAGAATAGGCAACAGCATATTGATCACTGGAGAAGAGATAACCCTCAATGGTGTGTAAGGTGTAAGGCAGGTCCACTTAACAATGAACGTAGGTAACTATACTTCTCAATAACTGACAATGATTCTTGATTGTGAATCAAATAATCAATGTATCGTAAAGAGATTTGAAGGCACTAAATTTTTCCCAGACAAACTTTAATCGAGTTGTGACCAGTGGCGGCATTACCAGTATAAATTATAAAAAAGATTATTGAAATGTGGAAATTGATTGCAAAGGATACACTTGGTAATGTTGTGATATCCCTATATCAAATACATATTATATAACGTATCTACTAACAATGTTGTGATATTCACAAAAGTTGTGAAAAGGCACCGTTTTAACATAAATAAATTCACGATTTGATTTGATATTTTATTTGTTGTATCTACCTACCATTTTATTGCTTCTGCTCCCGTATCTATAGACATTGGTGTAATTAGATTGAAAATGCTAGGGACTTGGGTAGGGAATAAAAAGTCAAAGTCAAAGGTTTTTAAATCAGTAACACGGCGATCCGCCATCAAGAATTTATTTCAAAAATTAATAATCATTGTTTACATATTTTTCAAGACATTGTTGTCAGATCTACTAACAATTGGTAACAGCATATTGTTTACCTTCACGAGCACTTTCCATGGACTATCATTATTGTGATTCACTACACCAATGAAGAAAGAATCATCTGGACTGGCTTTGGAACCACACTCTGGCTCTTGCTCTTCAGAATGAACACTGATTTCTTGTACTGTGTTGACTTTCTTCACTCTACACATCTTGGCATAATGACCCACCTTGGTACATGAATTGCACGTAGCACGTAATGCTGGACATTTCTGATGTGGTATTTGCACCATGTTTGTAACCACATCTGTTACACTTTGACTTCTTTACATTCTTATTAGAATGAACACTGATTTCTTGTACTGTGTTGACTTTCTTCACTCTACACATCTTGGCATAATGACCCACCTTGGTACATGAATTGCACATAGCACGTAATGCTGGACATTTCTGATGTGGTATTTGCACCATGTAATCACATCTGTTACACTTTGATTTCTTTACATTCTTATTCTAACTGTTGCTCCTACTGTGACTGCTTGTTGACACACTTCCTTTCTTCAACTTGTAAACTTTATTCCTATCTAGTTGAAAACCTGAAGGTGGATTGAGATAAACCTCCTCTTCTAATTTTCCATTCAATACACTGGGGTGATGGTCGGGGTGAGAATGTGAAGGTGTGGATGGAGGTGATGAATGCTTTACCACATTGGCATGTAGTGACCGTTTGAGGACGGGCTTGGGGTTGGGTTGACATACTTGGGAGTTGTTGGAGTAGCGACGTTGCATCTCCTCTCACGCATCGGTTTCCTCCTCGTCGTCAGTTGGGAGTTTCAGGAACAGGGCGACCTGAGTTGGGTGTGTCCACAGGTGTGTTGGAGTGGGGTCCTCACTTCAGGTGAAAATGTGCCTTACGTCATGTGGTCCATTTCGGGTAGATAGCTTAGGCCACATACATACTTGGGAGTTGGCACAAGCTCGGCAACAGCAACACGGCCTTGAATGAATTTGACTATGGAGTCAGTCATTTGCAGGAATGGATTCCTTGTCTGGACGAGCATTTTTTTTTTATTATTATTTATTTATTTACACTGGCAAGATTCTCCAAAAGGAGCTTTCACCCAACCACAAGTTTTGTCGAGGATCTAAATGCTTCGATACCCGACATTGATTGTATATATCCCACTGCCATTGTTTTGAAGCTACCAAATTTAGTGGAATTTCTGGCAGAGACAGGGAGTGCATTCCACAGTCTAGAAACCGTGACATGGAATGATTGCTCACCTGCTGCAGTTCGATGTAATGGCAATTTCATTATTTTAGTGGAGATAGCCCTGGTACTGTACTGATTTATGTCAGAGAGGAATTCAATTTCAAATGCCTGTTTGGTAGGATTGTCCAGGATCCTGAGGACCATAAAAGATAAAAAGAAAGTAGATAAGTCCCCAACGCGAACATTCCTCAAAGCTTCCACCTGAACATGGAAAGTTTCTATGAAACTTTTTTTTTTTTTTTTTTTTACCAAGTGAGTGTTATTAATTATTTATTTAAGAATACATCTAAAATTACAAATAAAACACCCGTTCCAGGTTTTCATGTCCTGGAAGGGCACTCAAAATCGAAGCCGCATTCCCACGCTGAACTGCCAGGCTTATACGTTGGAGTAGGTAAAATCTTGCTTTTTTCTCTCCTGTTTGATCAATCATCCTTTTTCCAATTTCTCTTATCCAATCCTTCCCCTCCTTGCAGCACACACCCATCGTCTCAAAGGCCACAACAACTAGCTTGAAACCTCTCTGGACAATGTATATCAAATTAAAGGTCTTTTTATCAGGAACACGAAAATGGTGGTGCAAATTTTGTCCAGAAAACCATAAAGCCAAAAAAAAAAACTGGTTTTTGGGGGATTTTTTTTTTTCACATTTTCTCACACAAATGAGCTCTGATCTCGAAATTTTTCGCGACGACCTATGAACTCAAAGCGAGAAAGTTTTGGATAACACTTCAGTCGATCATTTAAGACCGGTTTTAGCGTTATCTATGTTAAGCTACGCCGAGCAAGGCCAATAAATGGATGGGTGACTTGAACCTTATATTGGGAATAAAGGGAGAACGGGCTCTAGTCTTGATTTTAAATCATTACATGAAAGTAAAATCGAAAAATCAAATCAAGAATAATAATAAACTGAATATTAAACAAATTAGGTAGGTACATAAGTACTGATTTTCTTTAATAACGATCGAATAAACTACGGGCTAAAAAAATTCCCGGAGGGACGGACCCAGCTTGTTTATTTATTTACTGTGGCAGGATTCTCCAAAAGGAGCTTCCACCCAACTACAGGTTTAGTCGAGGATCTAAATGCTTAGATACCCGACATTGATTTTATGTATTCCACTGCCATTGTCTTGAAGCTACCAAATGTAGTGGGATTTCTGGCAGAGACAGGGAGTGCATTCCACAGTCTAGAAACCGTGACATGGAATGATTGCTCACCTGCTGCAGCAATTTCATTCTTTTAGTGGAGATAGACCTGGTGCTGTACTGATTTATGTCAGAGAGGAATTCAATTTCAAATGCCTGTTTGGTAGTAGTGTCCAGGATCCTGAAAGCCATGAAAGATAAAAAGAAAGTAGATAAGTCCCCAACGCGAACATTCCTCAAGGCTTCCACCTGAACATGGAAAGTTTCTAGGAAACTTATTCCCTCAAAGCTTCCACCTGAACATGGAAAGTTTCTGTGAGACTTATTTATTTACAAAAACATCATACATACAAAATATACAATGAAAATGCTCGAGCATCAGCAAATATGCAGCAGGCCTTTAGTGGTTTCTAAGAAACTTGGTAGCTGGCATTCAGAGGTAAATGGCTTAATCGCAAACAATTTATTTTTTTATGAATTTTATGTATAGAAATGAAAAGACGAGTGTAAGGTTTGAACAGGAAAACTATCTGGAAGAGAATACAATTTTATCATGTCGAAATGAAATGAAAAACCTGAACAGGGAAAATCTGAAGATATCCCTAACAAGGGACTCTCGTAAACTTCCCAGTTCACATGTTGTTGACAAGCTCTTCAAATTTGTAATAAACCCCTCTAGGGACTCACCAGGCATTTGTCTTCGCGACAGGAACACATTCCTTTCAAGTGGCAAATTTTTCTGTGGAGAGAATTACTTCTCAAACTCTTGAATTACTTGTGAGACAGTCTTCTCACCACTGAGATTGAAGGACAATGTTTCACCATTGCTGGCATCATCAGTGTAAACTGTAAAAAATTGCACATAAGAAAAAGAAAGCTAACAAAAAAGGAACAAATTGACCGAATTTGTGTTCTTCTTTTCAAGATGAATCTTCACAAAGTTACGTCAGAATCTATCAAAATGTTGTCAATATTGAATTATTTATGCAAGAAAATCATCGGTATTGAAATTATTAAACTTTGGCCTAGCCAAAAAGAAAAATCCAAACCAAGTCTTCTTTTCAAGATGAATCTTCACAAAGTTACGTCAGAATCTATCAAAATGTTGTCAATATTGAATTATTTATGCAAGAAAATCATCAGTATTGAGAATATTAAACTTTGGCCTAGCCAAAAAGAAAAATCCAAACGAATCAGGTTACTTCTGCGCCACCCTGTAGGTGAGGGAAATCCGAATTTTAAAGGTAAAACCCTGGTTTACCTCTCATTTTGTGAAGAAGAAATCCTGTTTTTACTTTTAATTTTGTGTACCATTAGTATGTCTTTTGGAGAGACAGCAAAGCATACCAGAGCTTTCACATAGTCGATATGGGGGAAAGTCCGAATGCTCAATGACGATCCCGCAAGAGGCAAGACTGATCCATTAACTGCTGGATCGTGGTGATTGTTTTCGTTTAGTCTTAGGCGAGATTTGGCATATTCAAAAGTGTTACCTAAATTAAGTAGCTTTCCATTACGAAAGGGCAGGCTTTCTAAAGGCGTGGCCTTTAGAAAGACAGTGGCGGCAGAAGTATTTTGAGGTTCAAGAGGACCTAGAGTGAGGTCCCATACAGGAGAAACACAGATGGTTTTCTCTTAAGGCATTGTAACGTTCAGGCACTGACATGGCTTGAAAGAGGCTACACTCATGGATACGGTGTCCTTTACTACAACATGGGCAAGTATTCCCTTGAGAATGTGAAGGTGTTGTTGGTGTTGTTTTTAAAGGCGTGGCCTTTAGAAAGACAGTGGCGGCAGAAGTATTTTGAGGTACAAGAGGACCTAGAGTGAGGTCCCATACAGGAGAAACAGATGGTTTTCTCTTAAGGCATTGTAACGTTCAGGCACTGACATGGCTTGAAAGAGGCTACACTCATGGATACGGTGTCCCTTACTACAACATGGGCAACTATTCCCTTGAGAATGTGAAGGTGTTGTTGGTGTTGTTTTTTTAGCTTTCTCGGGACAGCGGGACCAGAGGCTCCAAAGCGGGACTGTCCCGCCGAAAGCGGGACGTATGGTCAGCCTAGTCATTGGTGAAATCCACCATAAGTTTATGAAAATCCAAACATTGTTTTTAATCGAAATTTTAATTGAGTATTATGATTATGGAGTTTTTAAAAACTCCTTCTTTTCAGATCACTAAAAACTCCTTTTTGGATCATTAAAAACTCCTCCCATTAAGTCATTGGTGAAATCTACCATAAGTTTATGAAAATCCAAAAATTGTTTTTAATCGAAATTTTAATTGAGTATTATGATTATGTACCTATTTATTTTCGAGTGATTTTATTTAAGTAAATAATATTTTATTATTGTTATTAAAGAGTATTTATCTATTTATAATGACTTGAAGGTGTTTTTATTTCACTGCTTCCTTACTGGATATCTTATTCTTAACGCAAATTAAATTACATAATATTATGTACCTATTACTTTCCTTTCTACAGGATATTTAAGGAAAGTAAAAATTCCTCATTTTTCAACAAACTTTCGCTCCTCATCTTCGTCCTATAATAATAATNNTATTAGGGGTGCTTGGCTATCGTACCCGAAGACAAAATACAATTGAGAAGGTCTGAGTACTTACGGGAACTCGACGAGAACCAAAGCGTGAGAAGTTATGTATAAGATTATAATAAACTTTTGAACCACAAGCTTTACTAAAATAATAATAACGATAGGTAGTGTTGGGAGGTGACTAGATACCTCCAGACAAAATACAATTGAGAAGGTCTGAGTACTTACGGGAACTCGACGAGAACCAAAGTGTGAGAAGTTATGTATAAGATTATAATAAATTTTTGAACTACAAACTTTACTAAAATAATAATAACGATAGGTAGTGTTGGGAGGTGACTAGATACCTCTCCAACCATAATAAAATCGTACTAGAAATGGACGGAAATGTACTGGAAAGTACTAAAACTTAACTGAAAAGCACAAAGTACCCGAGCGTGGGTTTAGTGTAGGAAAGGTACTTTTGAGGGGTGAACCGAGTTATAAAGTAAGTGATGGCCTTTTGGGCGGCCAAAAGCGAGTCGAAAAGGGCGTAGTGTATCACAACATTATTGATTATTGCAGATGTTTGAGGCCTTAATTATTTTATTAGAAAATCGACTCACCAAAGTAGAATAGGCAACAGACGTACTAGAAATGGACGGAAATGTACTGGAAAGTACTAAAACTTAACTGAAAAGCACAAAGTACCCGAGCGTGGGTTTAGTGTAGGAATGGCACTTTTGAGGGGTGAACCGAGTTATAAAGTAAGTGATGGCCTTTTGGGCGGCCAAAGGCGAGTCGAAAAGGGCGTAGTGTATCATACTAACGAACAGGTTTCCTTTTCTTTTCCTTTTTTTTCTCTTACTTTCTAAGTAAAACGATTTTTTGGCAACAGCATATTGATCACTGGAGAAGGGATTACCCTCAATGGTGTGTAAGGTGTAAGGCAGGTCCACTTAACAATGAACGTAGGTAGCTATACTTCTCAATAACTGACAATGATTCTTGATTGTGAATCAAATAATCAATGTATCGTAAAGAGATTTGGAGGCACTAAATTTTTCCCAGACAAACTTTAATCGAGTAGTGACCAGTGGCGGCATTACCAGTATAAATTATAAAAAGATTATTGAAATGTGGAAATTGATTGCAAAGGATACACTTAGTAATGTTGTGATATCCACAAAAGTGAAAAGGCTCCACTAAAAAAAATGTTTCGTAATTTCTCCACTAGATGTCGTCATGTTTGTTGAATTTCCACATTTTACCCCCACTCCTGACGCAGAGTGAACGACGTCAAACGCCGCATCGATGCGGCGTAGAAATGAAAAACAGACCTTAGAAGTACCCTCACTGGTATATTTCACCCTCCTCAGTTTCTCCAAAATTCACCTGCAGCACCTCTAAAGAGTCCCTCGAGCTTCATTTTTCTCCTTTACCGTTGGCGACACTCCGAAAATTTGGAGCATCCGAATTTTGGACCCTCGCCCCTCTTCCTCGACAAAGTCCTGAATACGGCCCTGTTTATTTGTGTTGAAAAAGCTTCCGACTTCAGACCTTCTAGAAGTCTGAGGCTTTTTCGCCGCACACATTCCGATTGACTGAGCGTGAGTGGTAGGCGACATAGAAAGAACTAGATTTTACTAGATGGTTCCCTCTCTCTCCCTCCTAACCCGCCTCCCTTTAGAGTGAAATGTAAATGAGAAATACAAGTGAGAGAGAGAGAGAGAGAGAGAGGGAGGGATAGAATGAGATTAAAAAAACAACCCCCAAAAACATTTTTTTGGTTTATTGGATTTTTAGTTTTCTGGACAAATTTGCACCACCACTTTCGTCTTCCTGGTAAAAAGACCTTTAATTTGATATATATAGGTCGACCAGGTTTGGATAAGTCCTTCTATGGGAACGGACTGACAGACAGACTGACAGACAGACACCGAAGCGAATACAATAGCCCGTCCACTATACCTTTTTTTATTACTATTGTAATAATAAAGGAAGGACGGACTAAAAAGAAAGTGCACAAGAGTAGGTGTGAAGGTGTGAGAGAGATAGAGAAAAAACTATAGTAAGACCTAAGACAAACGAGACGGAGAGAGTGAATGGGAGTAAAAATAGTGGGTGGCCTAACGTCACAATTTTGGCCAAAAGCTGCATTTATTCAGGAAAGCACCAAATTTGGTATGGACCTTCATTGGGAAAATATGAAACTTTTAGGAAGGGGTGACACCAAAAATCATGCACACAAACAAAATGGCGGCCTTTTTTCAAAATGGCGGCCAAAAACGGGGTTTTGATAATATCTCGTTTCCGGTAACTTTTTCCTAATAACAATGAATTAGAAAGTTTTTTATATTTATATTTCCTACATTTTGTAAATTTACACTTTTTTTCTAGGATGTACCGTAATCCCGTACCGTAAGGATTTTTCGAACATGGCGGCCAAAAAAGAGGTTTTCTCATAATATCTCTTTTCAGCTAATTTTTTTCTAATAACAATAGATTAAAAAGTTGTTTGTTTTTTTCTTTCCTACATTTCATACATTTACACTTTTTCTCTAGGATGTACTGTAATCCCATAACGGTCGATCCCGTTTCAAAATGGCGGCTAAAAAAAGGGTTTTTTGAGAATATCTCGTTTTAGGTAATTTTTTTCTAATAATAATGAATTAGAAAGTTGTTTGTATTTCTATTTCCTACATTTTTTACATTTACATTTTTTCTCTAGGATGTACCGTAATCCCGTACCGTAATGATTTTTCCAAAATGGCGGCTAAAAAAGAGGTTTTCTTACAATATCTCGTTTCCGGTAATTTCTTTTTATGAACTATGAATTAGAAAGCTGTTTGTATTATAATTTTCTACATTTTATACATTTACACTTTTCTTCTAGGATGTACCGTAATCCCGTAATGGTCGATCCCGTTTTTGGGATATGCTGCTACTATAGGGAAATCCTTAAAAATTGTCCAATATATTGAAATAATATATTGAATTGTATGTTTTCAGGTATGCTGACTTGAAAAAAAGTGGTTATTTTGCCGATTTAAGAAGCTATATTACAGATGGACAAGATGGCGGCCAAATAAGACAAATAAATTAATTTTCTATTCTTTTAATCCAGTTTAGCCCAAGCTGTACATAATTTTTGACATGTGAATACGGTGCGGTGGTGGTACCCATTTTGCTGTTGAATACTGATCTCAGGACAACTTGCAGTTCCTATATGGTGTCGATCATTCGTGTCGACAAGGTAAGTTATAGAGTCAGAGTGTGCAGGCTCGTATAGAACCTACCCAAACTTGACAATACTAGACCTGCCCGAAGTTGACGGTACTATTCATAGAACTCAGACATTCCCTCGGCCTCGACATGAGAAGAAAAGACAAGCCTGTGAATGTGAATGGCTAGCCTTAGGCCAGCCATCCACTCACAGGTGCACTGATCAGGTCCGCCTGTCAGGTCTACCTGATACCTCATGAGTAAGTACGCACACTATCATTTAGACCTGACAGGTACGGCTGAAAAGTTCCGCCTGTCGGGTCTACCCTATACCTGATGAGCACACACGATATTAGGTAGACTTGACTGGTGGACCTGATCAGGTTACCTGTGAGGTCCACCTGATAGTGAGTGGCTGGCCTTAGGCCTGACTGTTGGTGGAGACTGCCTGGAAACTACTGGTCGAATATTCCAGGCCACTTGCCTGATTGATACAATGATACAGATACAGATACACGGTGTTACGCAGAGCTGAGCCAGCTGACGGTTAGAGCGGAGCCAATGCAGCCAGTGTGATAAGGGCTTGAGCCTATAGGTACTGAGCCGTTATCCCGCATGCATTGTGTTCATCAGTTATAGAGCAAGCTCTTTTCTACCATATTCTCTAAAATTGGGGAGGCACCTTGAGATAGAGGTCTTATCGTCACACAATTGAAGAGAGAAGAATAGGAGAAAGCTAGCCGTTAAGAAAAAGAACCTTATGCCGACCGTCTCATCTGACAGACTAAGGTTTCACAGACCGGAGTGTGGCATACCGTCTTAACATGTGTGCGGAAAAAGCTCGAGACCCAGGTCTGTGAGAAGAGGTCAGCCTGAGTGGCTGGTCTAAAACAAGGTGGATCAGAAGTGTCTGCGCCAGCCTAGTTTAAGTTAGCTTGAAAGGTAGCGCGTCTGCCTTGTAAGCCTATGTCGCGGGTTTGTTTCTGTTCAAATATACATAAGTGTACAGTATTACAGTTGTTTCTGGCGCAGACGGCAGCTAGGGGTCTCGCTAAATCAGCTAAACCCATTTCTTTAGGCGGTAATTGAGGTTACAATGACACTGGCTGCACTAGCTTAGCTCTGACCGTACGCTTCCTGCGTAACGTGTATCAATACTATCAATGATGTGAGGCAAGCGGCCTGGAAAACTCAGACAGTAGTTTAAAGACATTCCCATTCTGGGGGATCTGGTTTAGTAAGATATCTCCTAAAACTCTCTGACCTAAGGCTCGCTGGCAATCTTATCTTTTCTCTTCTAGTCCTCACATCAAGAATAGTATCGTCAGGTTCACCACAATGCTCACAGAGCCCATCCTCTCCCACGAGAGTGAGCATCCGTTTCCTGTAGTCCCTACAGTCCTGAAATAAGAGCCTGCACACTCTGGCTCTATAACTCACCTTGTCGACACGATCGATCGACACCATAAAGGTACTGAAAGTTGTCCTGAGATCAGTATTCAACAGCAAAATGGGTAGGTACCACCACCGCACCGTATCCACATGTCAAAAATTATGTACAGCTTGGCCTAAACTGGATAGAAAATTAATTATTTTGTCTTATTTAGCCGCCATCTTGTCCATCTGTAATACTTATAGCTTCTTAAATCGGCAAAATAACCAATTTTTTCAAGTCAGCATACCTGAAAACATACAATTCAATATATTATTTCAATATATTGGACAATTTTTAAGGATTTCCCTATAGTAGCAGCATATCCCAAAAACGGGATCAACCATTATGGGATAACGGTACATCCTAGAAGAAAAGTGTAAATGTATAATATGTAGGAAATAAAAATACAAACAGCTTTCTAATTCATTGTTTATAAAAAAAAAAATACCGGAAACGAGATATTGTAAGAAAACCTCTTTTTTAGCCGCCATTTTGGAAAAATCATTACGGTACGGGATTACGGTACATCCTAGAAGAAAAGTGATGTATAAAATGTAGAAAATTATAATACAAACAGCTTTCTAATTCACCGTTTATAAAAAGAAATTACCGGAAACGAGATATTGTAAGAAAACCTCTTTTTTAGCCGCCATTTTGGAAAAATCATTACGGTACGGGATTACGGTACATCCTAGAAGAAAAGTGATGTATAAAATGTAGAAAATTATAATACAAACAGCTTTCTAATTCACCGTTTATAAAAAGAAATTACCGGAAACGAGATATTGTAAGAAAACCTCTTTTTTAGCCGCCATTTTGGAAAAATCATTACGGTACGGGATTACGGTAAATCCTAGAGAAAAAGTGTGAATGCATAAAATGTAGAAAATAAAAAGACAAACAACTTTCTAATTTATTGTTATTAGAAAATTTTTATCGGAAACGAGATATTCTCAAAAAACC
>NW_007381064.1:0-1874 GCF_000475195.1 Diaphorina citri | reverse complement strand
ACAGCCTGTATAATTTGTTGAACTCTAGAGGGAAGCTTTTTTAGCCAAATTCCTCTGATAATGTTTGATGGAATTGATGGGGGCTAACCTTTGGATTTCTCTCAATAGCTGAGAACGAGAACGGTCTCCCAAATCCATTGTTCCCAGGAGCTTGTTGAGCTTCTCCTCTTCTGAAACACTAAATCTCTTGATGATGGCATCTTTGACGGCTTTGTATGTCCTTGTATTAGGATCTTTCAGGATATCAGATACTTCGGCTAGGATCTTGGGTTCCAATTTTGCTGTCAAGTGAGCAAATTTAGTAGCATCGGATGTGATTTTGGCAAGCAGGAAATGGCTCTAAACATTCAGAAAATATATTTCGGGATCAGGTTTGTAGAATCTAGGAATTGTAACAGCGACGTGAAGAACCTCTCCTGCGGGTTCCAATTTTAGAAGTTCATCGTCTGTTGACATTGTAACAGGGTGGAGCAGGGATTTGTGTCTCATCTTGAACTAACCTAACAAAACTAGGCAATGAAGACGAGTGTAAGGTTTGAACAGGAAAACTATTTGGAAGAGAATACATTTTATCGTGTCGAAATGAAATGAAAAACCTGAACAGGGAAAATCTGACAGTATCGATCGAAGTATTGATTTGCAGTTGTCATGGATACAACATTATTGCAGATGTTTGAGGCCTTAATTATTTTATTAGAAAATCGACTCACCAAAGTAGAATAGGCAACAGCATATTGATCACTGGAGAAGAGATAACCCTCAATGGTGTGTAAGGTGTAAGGCAGGTCCACTTAACAATGAACGTAGGTAACTATACTTCTCAATAACTGACAATGATTCTTGATTGTGAATCAAATAATCAATGTATCGTAAAGAGATTTGAAGGCACTAAATTTTTCCCAGACAAACTTTAATCGAGTAGTGACCAGTGGTTAGGGCTGATTGAGAGGCTGACGAAAAACCCCGACCCGGTCTGTACACGAGAAAAGGGGAAGAAGAGGAAAGAAGGAGAAAGAGAAGTAAGAAGAAGAAGAGGAAGAAGAAGAAGAGGAAAGAAGGAGAAAGAGAAGTAAGAAGAAGAGGAAGAAGAAGAAGAGGGAAGAAGGAGAAAGAGAAGTAAGAAGAAGAAGAGGAAGAAGAAGAAGAGGAAAGAAGGAGAAAGAGAAGTAAGAAGAAGAAGAAGAGGAAGTGACCAGTGGCGGCATTACCAGTATAAATTATAAAAAAGATTATTGAAATGTGGAAGTTGGTTGCAAAGGAAACACTTAGTAATGTTGTGATATCCACAAAACTTGTAAAAAGGCACCGCTTTAACACAAATAAATTCACGATTTTATTTGTTGTATCTACCTACCATTTTATTAAATTCCAGTCAATAGTTACCTATAAAAGAATAATGGTGGGTTTCACCAATGACTTTATGAGAGATTTCACTAATGGGAGATTTTTTCATGATCCAAACTGGAGTTTTTAAAAACTCCTTCTTTTCAGATCACTAAAAACTCCTTTTTGGATCATTAAAAACTCCTCCCATTAAGTCATTGGTGCAAATAAATTCACGATTTGATTTGATATTTTATTTGTTGTATCTACCTACCATTTTATTAAATTCCAGTCAATAGTCAATAGTTACCTATAAAAGAATAATGGTGGGTTTCACCAATGACTTTATGAGAGATTTCACTAATGGGAGATTTTTTGATGATCCAAACTGGAGTTCTTAAAAACTCCTTCTTTTCAGATCACTAAAAACTCCTTTTTGATCATTAAAAACTCCTCCCATTAAGTCATTGGTGAAA
This sequence comes from Diaphorina citri, assembly GCF_000475195.1. Lineage (NCBI taxonomy): Eukaryota > Metazoa > Arthropoda > Insecta > Hemiptera > Psyllidae > Diaphorina > Diaphorina citri. The sequence continues at coordinate 75 of NW_007381064.1, read as the reverse complement.
TCCACCATAAGTTTATGAAAATCCAAACATTCTTTTTAATCGAAACTTTAATTTAGTATTATGATTATGTACCTA
>NW_007381063.1:2593-20006 GCF_000475195.1 Diaphorina citri | reverse complement strand
TCATAATGTAGAATGTAGGTGGTAGGCTGTTCGTAGTTAAATTCTACTTAAGAATTAATATTTAAAAAACATTTAGAATCTAAAAATTTCTTCTTATAATTTGATTTTGAAATTTAAGTTGCTGCCTGACCTTTTTTTGCCAAGTGAGTTTGTTTCTTTGATGGTTACTTACATGTTTTTTTTTTTTATCGTTATAAGAACGATTCAAGTATTCATCCTACAAGATTTGTATTCCACCTAACTTTCTGTATTTCGTACCATCAAAAGGAACAACAGGGCAAAAGCGCGTACAAAAACGATATTTTTGTCTTCTATCGAACGTCCTTCGTCTTCGTCTAAACTCGTGTTTAATCGGACTTGGCTCGGGTAAGATCGGTTTTACCCTTTTTGTCTTCGGCTAAACTCGTGTTTATTCGCGCTCTTGTCCTTGTTCTCATTTGCTTCTCCTTTGTGTCTTCTATGTTCAGACTTCATATTCCTCCTTAGTTTTTTTAGGCAGACAGGCTTAGTATTTTTCGTTTGTTGGCGAAATAAAAAAAAAATTTAAAAAAAAAAAAAAAAAAAAAAAAAACATATCTAAAAATGAGATCATTTATGAGATTCTATAGGTGCTTCAGGGAATATAAAGTACATGAAAAATAAAATAAAAATAAATGACTAGCATCCTGATAGCCAGAACCAAAATCAGAGATTAAACTAGGTGTAAGTTGAACTCTTGGATTAAAGCACCCTCATTGGTTGATTTCAAACTTTCTAGCCAATCAGATTGCTCCAAGAGTTCAACTTCAAGTTCACACACTGATTTTGGCGCTGCCCATGAAAGAAAGAAGTTATAGAATCGAGGCACGATTCAAAACCAATTTTTAGACAGACCTTTTCTTAAAGACATAGAGACTAGCATAAACCGAGGAGTGAGTATTAGAAACATTGCACATGAAAGAAATAAATAAAAAATATAAAATTTAAAATCTATCTAAAATTTAAACTTTTAAGTACACATTGGAAATTTATGTAACAAAACTAAGAGGGGGAGGTTAAAAACGTGTTTTCCTCACGAGGCTTTACCCATAAAATGTTGTTTTCAAATGTCAAGGAACTTGACCGCTAGGCCATTCTCCCTGAAAATAGACATAAAATAGACCACCTCCTATGTGGTAATAGGTTTAACAATTAGTTAGTAAAGAGGTAATTTTACCATTAATGGTCGGTCGGGATCACAACCTGGTTTTAAACTTGGTTTAACTCTAACTCTCGGATTAAGCAAATTTGATAGGCTGAGATTTTAGATTCTTTTTTTCTTCTTCAACCAATCAGATTCCTTAATTCAAGAGTTATATTTAAACCGAGTTTAAATTCTCATTGTGGAATAATAAGTTCCACTTTTCGCTGCCAAAGTGGAGGTTAAAGTCAGGGAGTCCTCACTGGGGTGAACAGACTCTTTGGTCCAAATACTCCTAATTCACAGCTCACTTCATCAATGAATTTTGGGTCGGGTTCTTACCTCTCTGGTGAGCTTCGATGTTTTCTATTGGTCAAGGCCTGACGAAAAATGCCGACAGATCGAGACTAACTTCGGGGGTTTCCGCCTCATCCCAAGCTGGGAGATCGGGACAGCGACCACCGACTCGTGCCGGGGCTCCGTTTCCTATTGGCTCTCTCAGGCGAACTCCCTATTGGTCGAGGCGACGCCGACGAATACGAAGAGTGGCGAACGTTCACGGAACTGTACGAGGCCGGGGAGAGGGAACTTCGGCCGTTTCCGGAGTGATGCTCGGGTGAGATCGACTTGCCCATGTAGGCTTCAGTGTCGGAATCGTCGCTACCCGAGGAGGACGTGTAGGGAATCTTCCGAACGTATGGGATCGGGCGTTTCCGTGCGCTGTCGGGGAAGAATAGAAAGAATGTGTTAGTAGAAACAGGGGCATAGATTAATCGTATTTTCCTTGGGAAAGTTTCATGCTGAAGTTGCGATGAGGAACGGTGAGTGGAATAGCTAAAGCCGTATTTTATCATGTGACTTTTTTTATAGTCAACATGGCTGAACCAATGAGATTCCGCTTTGGACGTCCACACTTGCTCCACAAAACGGAATCTCACAATCTCATTGGTTCAGCCATGTTGACTATAAAAATCATATATAATAAGGATACGGCTTAATACATGCCTGGCATCCCAGTTCCTTACTTGCCCCATCCATAACCATGGAAACTTTCACAAGGTAAATACGGCCTGTTGTTGTTTGTTCTAGCATGAGCTATAGCTATGAGACATGCTGGTGAGGAGGAAGTTCAAAGGAGAGGGAAATATGCGGCTCCTAGGGTTTAATGATTCCTACACTTCCTCACATCTGTGTGCTGAAGCCGTCTTTAGTAAGTACATAAAAAAAAAAAAAAAAAAAAAAAAATCTGAAAAAAGGGGGGGGTTAAAAAATTTAAAATTTAAAATCTATCTAAAATTTAAACTTTTAAGTACACATTGGAAATTTATGTAACAAAACTAAGAAGGGGAGGTTAAAGACGTGTTTTCCTCACGAGGCTTTACCCATAAAATGTTGTTTTCAAAATATGTCAAGGAACTTGACCACTAGGCCATTCTCCCTGAAAATAGACATAAAATAGACCACCTCCTAAATGGTAATAGGTTTAACAATTAGTTAGTAAAGAGGTAATTTTACCATTAATGGCCGGGATCACAATCTGGTTTTAAACTTGGTTTAACTCCTACAACAAAAATACAATGAAACAAATTTTATCAAGCACAATAAAATTTGTCTATTTGAAAATCAAATAAATACCTACTCAACTGTACAGTGAACACTACCTAATAGCAATAATAGATACATAATTCATATGCAACTAGTAAATTCATTAAAGATATGTAAACGAAATAGGTATGATGTGTGTGATGGGTGTGGTGTGTGTGGGGGGAGTGTATTTGTGTGTGTGTGGTGGTCCCGTACAAAGGACGGGTCAACCACTAGTTGGAATAAAAATGCTAAAACTAAAAATGAAATAATAGCAAACTTACCCAACGTGAATGTGAAATAAAAGAAACTAAAAACAAATGAAAGGAAACATAATAAAATTAATAAAATAAAAATACAATATTGGCATAAAATAAAACATTACACTTGCTGAAAATAAAATAAGATAGTAATAAAGTAATGTATGTAACTAATGCCCGGGCAACACTTTGAAATAATCCAATTAGATATAGCTGGAGCCACAGTCTGAATCTTGGATTCAGCAATCTGATTGGGTTAAAATATTCGAAATCAGCCAATTAGATTGCTCCATCACATAAACCAAATTTAAACTCGGATTTTCGCACAGGCCATGATTTTATTATTATTCATATTTAGGGTATTTAAACAAATTGATTAATCTCAAAGTGGCTTCCGGTATAAATATCTTGCAAAGATAAAATATATTGCACTGCAAATATTATCACTACTGTGTATCATGCCTTCAAATCATGGGTTTGTTCAACCAAATTACAGAGGTGCTTCATACAACTAAATTTTAAAAACAACAAAAATACAATGAAACAAAATTTATCAAGCACAATAAAATTTGTCTATTTGAAAAACAAATAAATACCTACTCAACTGTACAGTGAGCACGACCTAATGGTAATAATATATACATAATTCATATGCAACTAGTAAATTCATTAAAGATATGTAAAAGAAATAGGTATTTATCTAATATTTCAAATTAAACATTCAAAATATCAATTTTTTTACATGTTTTGTACATTTTCCCCCAAAAATCAACCTAAGCAAATCCCGTACAAAATAGCAAACAGAACTGTACCAAGTACCTATGCAAGTCCTTATTCCCCATCATAACCATGAAACTTTCACAAGGTAAATACGGCTGTTGTTTGTTCTAGCATGAGCTATAGCTATGGAATGCGTGAGAGGAGAAGTTCAAAAGAGGGGAAATATGCGGCTCTAGGTTTATGATTCCTACACTCCTCACATCTGTTTCTGAAGCCGTCTTTAGTATTCATTAGGCCATGGCATATATGTAGACAAAGCTCATGCTAAAACAATAATGATCTTTTTCTTTTTATTGCTACTTTAATAATCTTATTTTTACCCTAGGTAACATGTGTATTTGTAGGCAATTAATGAGATAAAAAGATATATAGACAAAGCTCATGCTAAAACAATAATGATCTTTTTCTTTTTATTGCTACTTTAATAATCTTATTTTTACCCTAGGTAACATGTATTTGTACGCAAGATACGATATAAATAACCTACATTCGAAATTCAAAAACATTGAAGCTAAGAACAACATCTAGCATGCCATAAAAGGAAACGTGCCCTATGTATTGGCGGGGGCTTCGGCTTCGTCTGTGTCCGGGGGAGATACTTCTATCCGAGGAGGCGCTGCGGTGCCGCGGGTTATCGGTTCGGTATTTCTTAGGAGTGACCGATCTTCTGCGGGGTGGTGAAGAGGTTCGGCGGGGCGGAGGGGAGGTTCTGCGAGGTGGAGGGGAGGTCCGTCGGGGTGGTGGGGAGGGACTAGATCGTCGCGGTGGGTAGGTGGGCCAGGTACACTTCTTCCGCGGTGGAGAGGGGGAAGGTTTGCCTCGAGGCGGGGACGCACTGGGTGACCTGAAGAAAAAAATTAAATTTCATGAGAATTTTTAATTATAACTTTATTGACATTCATTTAAATACATACAATAATAGCACCTCCTAAGCTTAAACTAAACTTATTTAGAGGTGAGCTCCTCTCCTGGATAACTAATTATGTAAATGAAAGAAGAATGAAGATCTAAGAATGAATTGCCATATGAGGTTTTTCGTCCTCAGTTGACAAAAACTTGAGCTATTTTCGCTAAAGTTTTAGACGAGGAGGATTCAGCTCAATATTGAGCTTGTGAAAGAATTGTAAGATTAAATAAAGCATTTCTTCTTCTTTGCCTTTTCCCATGTTCAGATGGGGTCGGCATTTTTCGTCAGCCTCTCAATCAGCCCTCTAAATGAAAGAAGAATGAAGATCTAAGAATGAATTTCCATATGAGGTTTTTCGTCCTCAGTGGACACAAACTTGAGCTATTTTCGCTAGTTTTAGACGAGGAGGATTCAGCTAAAGGTTTATTGAGCTTGTGAAAGAAAGAAAGAATTGTTAGATTAAATAAAGCATTTCTTCTTTGCCTTTTCCCATGTTCAGATGGGGTCGGCATTTTTCGTCAGCCTCTCAATCAGCCCTAACTAGGGTGATCACTTTGGGCTGACATTTGGTTTTGGCTACAAATTTTACGAGTGGATGCCCTTCATACTCAACCTTCGCTATTGATATAGCATAAGTATACATATTTGGAAACCTTCACTATTGGTATAGCATAAGGAAATTTGGAAACCTTCGCTATTGATATAGTATAACGAAAATTTGGTCTAGTCTACTCCCTGTTTATAGTCCCCTAGCTAGACGCTGATCTACTCTCTGTTTACAGTCCCTCAGCCACACATGGATGAAATAAAAAATAATAACCTTGCTCGACGTGGCGGTGATGTACGCTTCTGAGGGGAGGCCGCTCGCCTTCGAGGTGAAACACTGCGCCTCTTAGGTGAGAACCCTCTCTTTGGTGAACCAAACCCTCGTTTCTTTGGTGAACCTTTTCGAGGGGAAACACTCTGGCGTGGAGATTCGCTTCTCTTCCGGCTGGGGGAACCACGCTTAAACTAAACTTATTTAGAGGTGAGCTCCTCTCCTGGATAACTAATTATGTAAATGAAAGAAGAATGAAGATCTAAGAATGAATTTCCATATGAGGTTTTTCGTCCTCAGTGGACACAAACTTGAGCTATTTTCGCTAAAGTTTTAGACGAGGAGGATTCAGCTCAAGGTTTATTGAGCTTGAGAAAGAATTGTTAGATTAAATAAAGCATTTCTTCTTCTTTGCCTTTTCCCATGTTCAGATGGGGTCTGCATTTTTCGTCAGCCTCTCAATCAGCCCTAACTAGGGTGATCACTTTGGGCTGACATTTGGTTTTGGCTACAAATTTTACGAGTGGATGCCCTTCATACTCAACATTCGCTATTGATATAGCTATAGCATAAGTATATTTGGAAACCTTCACTATTGATATAGCATAAGGAAATTTGGAAACCTTCGCTATTGGTATAGCATGAGGAAATTTGGAAACCTTCACTATTGATATAGTATAACGAAAATTCGGTCTAGTCTTCTCCCTGATTATAGTCCCCTAGCTAGACGCTGATCTATTCTCTGTTTACAGTCCCTCAACCACACATGGATGAAATAAATAAATAAAAAATAAAAATAAAGATATGCAAAATAATATTGGTAAAATAAATATTCAATTATTACATGGAAATTGAAATTATAGTCATGTTAAATACTAACACACTTGCAAACGATAAATAATCCGGGCTACGAAATGTGTCCAAATCTTTTTTGGAGTAGTCGCCAAATTTCGGCCAGAGCCAGGGTCGGCCCCAGGGGGGTTAACTTCAAAATCTTAAATGGAAACCCCCTAATTGTAATACACCATATCAAAGGTATTGAAAAAAGAAGAAAAAAAAAAAAATACCTACGACAACAACCATGGCTGGAGTTAGGTGTAGAGGCAAACAGCCCCAAAGGATGGGTCAATGGGTCAAGCTTCTACGAATCCTATCCAGCGGTAATTGAACTTCACTAAAGCTCTCCAAATAAGGGGGATATACATTGAGTAGCCCAGTTCCAAAAGTGGACATCTCCCGGATGGACTTTTTTTAGGGAAAACACGATAAACTCATATCTTTTGAAACAAAACAGCCGATTTCAATGATTTTTGGGTCTTGAAAAAAACTAAAATCCAAAGAAATCTGTTGTTATTTATGGTACTTCTGGAAAAGTTGACATGAATTAGTTATGTTAAGGTCAAAGTTCCGAGATGTCCAGTTTTGGCACCGAAAACTCTACTTTGTCCCCTTTTGAAACTGGGCTACTCCTAATAAAGTTCACACACAAAAACACACACAGGAGGGGGAAAGTCACAAAGTTCGTCTACCTGGTAATACGTCGTCTGTCGAGGAAACTCGGCGAGCCCCGCCGCCTTGGTATGGAAGGCGACCTGCTCCGGCTCGCACGAGACGGACTAGGCGAGGAGCTACTCGACCGTGACCGCTTCTCTCCGGACCGTGACCTCTTGTCCGAAGACCGTGACCTCTTGTCGCTAGATCTCTAAAATTTAAACTTTTAAGTACACATTGGAAATTTATGTAACAAAACTAAGAGGGGGAGGTTAAAAACGTGTTTTCCTCACGAGGCTATACCCATAAAATGTTGTCAAATGTCAAGGAACTTGACCACTAGGCCATTCTCCCTGAAAATAGACATAAAATAGACCACTTCCTAAATGGTAATAGGTTTAACAATTAGTTAGTAAAGAGGTAATTTTACCATTAATTGGGGGAGGCTTTCGTTTATTCATCGGCGGAGGACTAAGTGCACTGGAAAGCATAAACCAGAATACGAAATCAGGAGAAAACATACGACAAAGAAAATGAAGAAAATAAAAAGAAAGGGAAAAAACTAAAAAAAAACTTTGTTAATGTTTCTTTGTTTGTTCTTTTTCCCGGAAAAAGGAACTAAATTAATAAAAGGGGATTTAGCTAAAAAAATATTAGGAATTTTAACTCCTACTCTCGGATTAAGCAAATTTGATAGGCTGAGATTTTAGATTCTTTTTTTCTTCTTCAACCAATCAGATTGCTTAATTCAAGAGTTAAATTTAAACCGAGTTTAAATTCTCATTGTGGAATAATAAGTTCCACTTTTCGCTGCCAAAGTGGAGGTTAAATTCAGGGAGTCCTCACTGGGGTGAACAGACTCTTTGGTCCAAATACTCCTAATTCACAGCTCACTTCATCAATGAATTTTGGGTCGGGTTCTTACCTCTCTGGTGACGAAAAATGCCGACAGATCGAGACTAACTTCGGGGGTTTCCGCCTCATCCTAAGGCGACCTGCTCCGGCTCGCACGAGACGGACTAGGCGAGGAGCTACTCGACCGTGACCGCTTCTCTCCGGACCGTGACCTCTTGTCACTAGATCTGGACCTTTTGTCTGAAGATCGGGACCTTTTGTCCGAAGTTCGGGACCGTTTATCGCTGGATCTCGACCGCGACCTTTTGTCCGAAGACCGTGACCTCTTGTCCGAGGATCTTGACCGCGACCTTTTATCGCTTGACCGTGACCTCTTGTCGCCGGATCGTGACCGCTTGCGTGAGACAGAGGAGGCACGAGACGAGGAGGAAGAGGAGGATGAAGAGCGGTGCCGAGAAGGACGTCGAGAACTGAGGAATAGAATACAGATTAAACTCAGGGATAGAATAGAATAATACAGTGAGGAATGGAATAGAATACAGATTAATCTTTTCTTTTTTCTTTTTCAAGATGGGATTATATACGAGTACCCTGCCAAATCATATCATTAAACTGATGAATAGAATATAATTAAATTAAATTGAAAAGTTAGCTCCCATGGCGTAGTGGTCACTGCGCTCACCTTGCAGGCAGAAGACCCGGGTTCGATTCCCGGCGGGGTCAATTTTCCGATTGATTCCGTGACTGCTGTTGCGGGGCCCACTCAGTCTAGTTGGGATTTTTTAACTCAGCTTACATAGCCGGCTTTGCCAGCGGCCGCAGGCCGCAATGCGTACTATGTATTAAAGAAACAAAGTAGGTACACGGGTCTTGCCAGTGGTCGAAGGCCGCATTTATGATTAACAATAGACTTATTACCAAAATCAGCGCCCGAAGGCCGCAATTTATATATTTTCTTCACAAATGTAACATAGCTAGCTTTGCCAGCGGCCGAAGGCCGCATTTGTTCTAATGAACATATTACCAAAAAACTACATTGTATTTATTTATTACAAAGACAACTTGGCTTTGCCAGCGGCCGAAGGCCGCATTTGTTCTGATGAACATATTACCAAAAAACTACATTGTATTTATTTATTACAAAGACAACTTGGCTTTGCCAGCGGCCGAAGGCCGCATTTGTTCTGATGAACATATTACCAAAAGACTGCATTATATTTATTTATTTATTACAAAGATAACTTGGCTTTGCCAGCGGCCGAAGGTCGATCGGTTAGATGATTTTTTTGTTTACCTCCGTGAGGATCGTCTACTTCTGCTGGATCGGCTGCTACGACTGGACCGGGAATCGCTACGATCTGACGAGTAGGATCGGGACCGGGACGATTTGTGTCGACGTACTGTGGGCGAGGCGAGGGCCGAGGTGTCGATAGGCGACACCTGGCGACCGCGCGGCGAACCTGACGACTTGGAGCGGGAGCGAGAACCTGGGAATTGGGAAATAGGTAGAGGTTAAGAGCATTTGGGTAAAATTTATTTACAAAAAAAGTCAATTCCTACAAAAAGAAAAAAGTGAAAAATCCAAGTATGCATTTTTATTTTTATTATTATTTTGAGAGGTTTCATAGAGGGAACTGTAACTGCTAAGGTTTTATCGTCCCGAAATCGAAGAGAGAAGGAAAACAGGATAGGAGAAAGCCAGCCGTTCCGCGAAATCCTTCAGGATATATGCCCCGGGTGGGAATCGAACCCGCGGCCTAGCGCTTACAAGGAAGACGCGCTACCCTCCAAACTTACTAGGCTGGGGGATCAATTTAATTTGAATAAACCATTTACTGATGAATATTCGTGATGAAAATTTCCCCGTTTCATCATATTTTATACTCTTCAATTTTAAAACCTCTCCAACTTTAAAACTTTATAAAGCGCATGATTAGATAATTACCTGATTGTGAACGGCGTGCTTTCTCCCCGGAACGTGCTCGGGACGTTCTCCTATCCTCTCTCCGAGAACTCTCCTTTATCCTAGGACTTCGTGAACTTCCCATCATCCCTCTGCCAACACTTTCCCTCGGGGATTTTTCCCGCGATGTTGATTTTTCCCTCGCCGGCGGGGATTTTTTCTGCGGGGGAGATTTCGTGGGATTTTTCGCGTACGCTGCCGGGATGGTTTTGTCGCTACTTGGGCTGGATTTGGGTCGCTGGTCGCTACGCTGTTTGGAGTCGCTACCACTTGAATCGCTATCTGATGAGGACTCGGGCGACATAGACATGTCTTTAACCTGAAATTTTTCCCGCGATGTTGATTTTTCCCTCGCCGGCGGGGATTTTTTCTGCGGGGACGATTTCGTGGGATTTTTCGCGTACGCTGCCGGGGTGGTTTTGTCGCTACTTGGGCTGGATTTGGGTCGCTGGTCGCCGCGCTGTTTGGAGTCGCTACCACTTGAATCGCTATCTGATGAGGATTCGGGTGACATAGACATGTCTTTAACCTGAAAACAATAAAATAATAATTAGTGAACAAACTAAATTTCTAAGAATCAAGAGGCATTTTTTTTCTAATTTATTAGAGTGAGAATGAGAGCTTTTTTTTTTTTTTTTTTTTTTTTTCTGAACTTATTAGAGTGAGTTAACATTCGAAATATTATGGACTTGGTTTAAGGATAAAAAGACAAAATTTTTATTGACTTGATCTTTTCTTCGAACTATTTAAATAATAATACTCTAATTAATAAGAAGCTGCAATTCAAATTCCAAGTGTAAAAGTAAAACGTAAGTACATAAATAATAAAATAGATAAATTACCTGTGAGGGTTTCGGACCAAAACACGGTTCAGCGGGTAACTGCGGAGATTCACGGCGCTCCTTCGAGGCCGTTTCATTATCATGCGTTCCAAGACCGTTTGACACCGGGGCACCATCCATCCGTTCCTTCATCATCTCTGACATTTTCCGTTCCTTCGTCTTCTCAATCAGGTTTCGTTTCAAATTGGCAATCTCCTCCTTTTCCTTCTCCAAGGTGGCTTTACTCGCTGATCCGGAAGTCTTGTTAGACTTCTCGCGAGCATTCGACTCACTCGACGACGACGAAGTCGAAGAGACCGAGCTCTCACGAAGTTTCACGACTGGCTTCGGCTTTTCCGAGCTCCCCGGGTCACGTCGCTTCGGGCTGAGGGAATTCTTTCGTCTCGTTTCGCTTTCTCGGCGGGGTCGCACAGGGCTGCGTGAGTAGCGACTTCGCCGGGGCGAAGCGCGTCTCGGCGGGGAATAAATGTTTATTTAAACCCACCAAAATTGACTGCAAAATTGGACCTTGAGTTTTCTTAACGGGCCAAGTTTCTGTTTAAAGTTTCATCCTTTTTTTTATATCCATTGTTTCCTCCACTCTCTATTTTTATCTGTTCCATTCCACACAACCTATCTCAGTAGAAATTTGAGATGTATTCAGAGTGAGTGAGTTGTAAAGAAGAACTACTCAGGGAGTGAGTCAGATACTAAACCATTTACCTCCCTCTCATCTCTCATGAAACCAGATATACCTATAGGTACCTACAGCTCTAGGGAGTTAGTATCTGAGTCATTGAGTGAGTAGTTCTTTAACTCTCTCACTCTTAACATATTTCTTGTAGAATCATAATGTAGAATGTAGGTGGTAGGCTGTTCGTAGGTAAATTCTACTTAAGAATTAATATTTAAAAAAACAATTAGAATCTAAAAATTTCTTCTTTTAATTTGATTTTGAAATTTAAGTTGCTGCCTGACCTTTTTTTGCCAAGTGAGATGTTTGTTTCTTTGATGGTTACATGTTTGTTTTTTGTTTTTTATCGTTATAAGAACGATTCAAATATTCATCCTACAAGATTTTTGTATTCCATGTATTTCGTACCATCAAAAGGAACAACAGGGCAAAAGCGCGTACAAAAACGATATTTTTGTCTTCTATCGAAAGTCCTTCGTCTAAACTCGTGTTTAAGCGGACTTGGCTCGGGTAAGATCGGTTTTACTCTTTTTGTCTTCGGCTAAACTGGTGTTTATTCGCGCTCTTGTCCTTGTTCTCATTTGCTTCTCCTTTGTGTCTTCTATGTTCAGACTTCATATTCCTCCTTAGTTTTTTTAGGCAGACAGGCTTAGTATTTTTCGTTTGTTGGCGAAATTCGTTCTCTTACTCTCTACCTTATCCCCTTCCTTCCCTTGTAAACTATATCTATGAAATATGTAAGACCTTGTTTAGAGTTTATACTGAGGGAGTAAAGGAACTTTTCAGTCTCATTCTGGCAGGATAAACAAGGTACCTACCTATATTCTATTCTTATATATCTGCTGCGCCCATACTTATTCAATCCGGAAAGTTGTGTACTGTACAACCAAACAAAATCAATTTTGTCAACAAACGAAAAATGTTAATACTGTCCATTGTAAGCTTGGAGAGAAAAGTGTACGTCATTGTTCATCGAAAAGGTTTTTGTAAGAGCCTGTTCCCACTTGTTCGGGAAAAAAAAATCGTGTCGTGTGAAGTGGGAACACTCTCATTTAAATGATATTGCCTACAGGACATTCGGGAAAAAATCGGATGAAACTCACGAGATACGTGGGAACGGGCCTTAAACATACAACCTGCTCTCTGCTTTCTAGTGGATGGAAAGACCACTATATTCATTCTCTCTTGGTCCTCAAGGAAAGACACACCCTCCTTACCTTTTCTTCTACAAGCTTACATAAACGTAGTTTTAGCGTACTTAGTTAAACATAACAAGATTTTTTTTTATATATTATTTTTCGGATTTATTTTTATTATTATTTCAAATCATTTTGTTTGCTTAGGGCGGCCACTCACTATCAGGTAGAACTGACAGGTACGCCCTGAACAGGTCTACCTGATAGTTAGTGGCCGGCCTTTCACTTATCTGTTATGTTTTCCATTCGGTCTGGGGGTTTAGAAAACTTGGAGAACCGAATTCTAAAGGAAAGGATTCAAGCGTGTAGATATCTATGCTAGTAATTCCAGTGTTGTCCACTGAAATGTATCGACATTTTGAGTGCTTTCTCGACACTTTATTACAGTTTTTAGAATATTACCAACAACCAATTCTTTAAAGAAAGGGGCCACAGATGAGAAAGAGGAGGATGAAAAGAAGTCAAAATGTAGAGGAGGAAAGGATGAAAAAGAAGAAAGGATAGATTTATCTCAGGTGTTATTTTCCTTTCCGGAAAATTGACCGCTGGAAAATTCACTGCGGAAATTCAGTTTCCCTGAGAGGAAAATGCCCCTCATCCTTACTGTCAAATTGTTTTAGTACCCCCCATTTCCCCCCATATTTTATCCTATTAACTAGATATCTGAGTAGATTATTATGTATTTCTGCCTTTCTTAAAAATTTTAGGCGAATAAAAATGATTTTTCTTTGGTATTTAAGTTCAAAATTGTGAGTTCTTATTTTCTTGTTTAGACAGGCATTTTTTTTCAGCACTCGAAAAAATTGAGAAAAAAGTCATGATGAAAAACCATGTAAAAATAAAATTTACTAGAAAATCTAGAAATAAATTGGAAAAATTTTCAGAAAAAAAATTGCGAGAGGTTTTTTCAAGCTTCCCAGACCTGTCCAGCATGAAGGTTCCCACCCGAATCCCACCCTCGGCACCTAACTTTGGTAGCACAACTTCGGAGTTCAGAAAGAGGAGGAGCTTAAATCAAAGTCTAGTGGGGGAAATTTCTTCTGCGCAAGCGTCAGAGCTTTGTGTTAGGAAAAATAGTATAGGAGAATGTTTCTCCTATATTGCTATGCAAGAATCAGTATAGGGGAAATGATTCCCCTATTATTTTAGTATGCTGACAAAGTTATGGACTTTGGGAGGGCATTCGGGTGGGGACCTTGCTTCTAGACAGTCTGGGAAGCTTGGAAAAAACCCTCGCAATTTTTTTTTCTGATTTATTTCGGTATTTTGACGCTCTGAAAAATAAGAATACAAGATGATTACATTTTATTTTGCATATAATTTTTTTAATTGGGTTCCTAAAGTTTTATGAAGCTAAAAAATAATGGATCTAGGGGGGTTTAGAAAACTTGGAGAACCGAATTCTAAAGGAAAGGATTCAAGCGTGTAGATATCTATGCTAGTAATTCCAGTGTTGTCCACTGAAATGTATCGACATTTTGAGTGCTTTCTCGACACTTTATTACAGTTTTTAGGATATTACCAACAACCAATTCTTTAAAGAAAGGGGCCACAGATATCGACATTTTGAGTGCTTTCTCGACACTTTATTACAGTTTTTAGGATATTACCAACAACCAATTCTTTAAAGAAAGGGGCCACAGATGAGAAAGAGGAGGATGAAAAGAAGTCAAAATGTAGAGGAGGAAAGGATGAAAAAGAAGAAAGGATAGAGGGGAAAAAAGGTCTTTTACAAATTGTATTGCATGAATGACACCCTTATCAGCTTATCACAAGATAGGTACATAGGTATGTTGTACAATTTATAAATCCTATCTACTAAAGAGGTTATAAAAAAAATGACTAGCGGGGAAATTAAACAAAGTAAAAAAAAACGTGGAAATTAAAAAATATTGCTTAAAGGCATTAAAACAAACAAACAAAAAACCAAGTCATAGAGCAGGAAAAATGGGGACCAACGGATTTTTTTTTTTTTTCTTTTTTTTTTGTACGACTTCTAGATCCCGAGATAAATCGATTTAAAAAATACCGGTAAATCGTAAAATTTGACGTCACGGCAAACGCTCCCGTAGGCGATGACGTCATAATTCATGACTCCCGCTTCGTTTGTTTTTGCGCAAGCGTTTCTGCACATTTTGACGTGAAATATGACGTCACAACTCATCGAACTTTTTCATTAGAACGGAAAATAAAAATTGAATTTTAGACCTCTTACATTTATTTTTTCGGAGTTTTGACCTCAGATTTGGATTTTTCACAACTTTTTACGTATCGACCTTTTATTAATAATATTTTCCCAATTGCAACTCCTCCATTGTAATACATCATATCAAAGGTATTGAAAAAAGAAAAAAAAATCCCTACGACAATACAACAATCATGGCTGGAGTTAGGTGTAGAGGCAAACAGCCCCAAAGGATGGGTCAAGCTTCTACGAATCCTATCCAGCGGTCATTGAACTTCACTAAAGCTCTCCAAATAAGGGGGATATAAATTGAGTAGCCCAGTTCCAAAAGTGGACATCTCCCGGATGGACTTTTTTTTCAAGGGAAAACACGAAAAACTCATATCTTTTGAAACAAAGCAGCCGATTTTAATGATTTTTGGGTCTTGAAAAAGTTAAAATCCAAAGGAATCTGTTGTTATTTATGGTACTTCTGGAAAAGTTGACATGAATTAGTTATGTTAAGGTCAAAGTTCCGAGATGTCCAGTTTTGGCACCGAAAACTCTACTTTGTCCCCTTTTGGAACTGGGCTACTCCTAATAAAGTTCACACACAAAAACACACACAGGAGGGGGAAAGTCACAAAGTTCGTCTACCTGGTAATACGTCGTCTGTCGAGGAAACTCGGCGAGCCCCGCCGCCTTGGTATGGAAGGCGACCTGCTCCGGCTCGCACGAGACGGACTAGGCGAGGAGCTACTCGACCGTGACCGCTTCTCTCCGGACCGTGACCTCTTGTCCGAAGACCGTGACCTCTTGTCGCTAGATCTGGACCTTTTGTCCGAAGTTCGGGACCGTTTATCGCTGGATCTCGACCGCGACCTTTTGTCCGAAGACCGTGACCTCTTGTCCGAGGATCTTGACCGCGACCTTTTATCGCTTGACCGTGACCTCTTGTCGCCGGATCGTGACCGCTTGCGTGAGACAGAGGAGGCACGAGACGAGGAGGAAGAGGAGGATGAAGAGCGGTGCCGAGATGGACGTCGAGAACTGAGGAATAGAATAGAATACAGATTAAACTCAGGAATAGAATAGAATAATATAGTGAGGAATGGAATAGAATACAGATTAATCTTTTCTTTTTTCTTTTTCAAGATGGGATTATATACGAGTACCCTGCCAAATCATATCATTAAACTGATGAATAGAATATAATTAAATTAAATTGAAAAGTTAGCTCCCATGGCGTAGTGGTCACTGCGCTCACCTTGCAGGCAGAAGACCCGGGTTCGATTCCCGGCGGGGTCAATTTTCCGATTGATTCCGTGACTGCTGTTGCGGGGCCCACTCAGTCTAGTTGGGATTTTTTAACTCAGCTTACATAGCCGGCTTTGCCAGCGGCCGCAGGCCGCAATGCGTACTATGTATTAAAGAAACAAAGTAGGTACACGGGTCTTGCCAGTGGTCGAAGGCCGCATTTATGATTAACAATAGACTTATTACCAAAATCAGCGCCCGAAGGCCGCAATTTATATATTTTCTTCACAAATGTAACATAGCTAGCTTTGCCAGCGGCCGAAGGCCGCATTTGTTCTAATGAACATATTACCAAAAAACTACATTGTATTTATTTATTACAAAGACAACTTGGCTTTGCCAGCGGCCGAAGGCCGCATTTGTTCTGATGAACATATTACCAAAAGACTGCATTATATTTATTTATTTATTACAAAGATAACTTGGCTTTGCCAGCGGCCGAAGGTCGATCGGTTAGATGATTTTTTTGTTTACCTCCGTGAGGATCGTCTACTTCTGCTGGATCGGCTGCTACGACTGGACCGGGAATCGCTACGATCTGACGAGTAGGATCGGGACCGGGACGATTTGTGTCGACGTACTGTGGGCGAGGCGAGGGCCGAGGTGTCGATAGGCGACACCTGGCGACCGCGCGGCGAACCTGACGACTTGGAGCGGGAGCGAGAACCTGGGAATTGGAAATGGGTAGAGGGAGCATTGGGTAAAAATTATTTACAAAAAAGTCAATTCAAAAAAAGAAAAGAAAAAAAAAGTGAAAAATCCAAGTCTGCATTTTTATTCTTTTATTTTTATTAATATTTTGAGAGGTTTCATAGAGGGAACTGTAACTGCTAAGGTCTTATCGTCCCGAAATCGAAGAGAGAAGGAAAACAGGACAGGAGAAAGCCAGCCGTTCCGGGAACGAACATTATCCTTCAGGATATATGCCCCGGGCGGGAATCGAACCCGCGGCCTAGCGCTTACAAGGAAGACGCGCTACCCTCCAAGCTTACTAGGCTGGGGGATTAATTTAATTTGAATAAACCATTTACTGATGAATATTTGTGATGAAAATTTCCCCGTTTCATCATATTTTATACTCTTCAATTTTAAAACCTCATCCACCTTTAAAACCTAATAAAGCGCATGATTAGATAATTACCTGATCGTGAACGGCGTGCTTTCTCCCCGGAACGTGCTCGGGACGTTCTCCTATCCTCTCTCCGAGAACTCTCCTTTATCCTAGGACTTCGTGAACTTCCCATCATCCCTCTGCCAACACTTTCCCTCGGGGATTTTTCCCGCGATGTTGATTTTTCCCTCGCCGGCGGGGATTTTTTCTGCGGGGACGATTTCGTGGGATTTTTCGCGTACGCTGCCGGGGTGGTTTTGTCGCTACTTGGGCTGGATTTGGGTCGCTGGTCGC
>NW_007381063.1:0-359 GCF_000475195.1 Diaphorina citri | reverse complement strand
AAAAAACAAATTTTAAAAAATCGAGAGGTTTTTTTTTTTTTTTTTTTTTCCTTTCTTTTTTCTGGACTTATTAGGAGTGAGTTAACATTCGAAATATTATGGACTTGGTTTAAGGATAAAAAGACAAAATTTTTATTGACTTGATCTTAACTATATAAATAATAATACTCTAATTAATAAGAAGCTGCAATTCAAATTCCAAGTGTAAAAGTAAAACGTAAGTACATAAAAATAATAAAACAGATAAATTACCTGTGAGGGTTTCGGACCAAAACACGGTCCAGCGGGTAACTGCGGAGATTCACGGCGCTCCTTCGAGGCAGTTTCATTATCATGCGTTCCAAGACCGTTTGACACCG
>NW_007381062.1:14924-18145 GCF_000475195.1 Diaphorina citri | reverse complement strand
TAAAAAAAAAAAAAAAAAAAAAAAAAAAAAAAAAAAAAATCGAGATAGAATTAGTACTTTTACTTTGGTATCACGTGCAACCTTCCAAGGTATCTAGGCTAGCATACACAAAAAGCCCACTCCGAGGCTTAGGTATAGGGGCAAACAGCGCTAAAGGATGGGTTAAGCTTCTACGAATTTAACTAGGCTAGCCAGATTTTTCCCCCTCGGTTTTGGGTATTTCAAAAAATTCCCAGAAGCATATTTCCCATTTGTAATATTTCCCCCTCTCTCCAGAGAGTCATCCTTGGCCGACATCTTGGAAGGCATTCCGCCCACGTTCTCCAAGAAGACCAAACCGGTTTACGCCGAAGAGAATTCCGAAGTCACCCTGGAAGTGCGTCTGGTGGCGGTGCCCGAACCGGACCTCCTGTGGTACTACAACGGCGAACCTCTGCAGGAAACTGACGAGGTGGTGTTTTCGGACCAGTCCGATATGCACAGTTATGTGTCCATTGTGACGATCAAGTCTATTAAGAAGAGAGAGGAGGGAGTGTACACTGTGGTGGCGAAGAATCGGGAGGGAGAGGCCAAGATGGACATCCCTGTTAAGGTGAGATGGTATTTCAGGTGCTCCAACATACACAAAAAGTCCACTTCGAGGATTAGTTATAGGGACAAACAGCCCTAAAGGACGAATCTACGAGGTACAGCATTCTAATAGCGAGTTTATTCTAGATTATTTTCTTTATTATTATTTCAAGGGTTTAACCCAAGCTTTTTTTTATTTTTTTTTTGGAGACGGGGGTTTTGTTTTACCTTCCATTCTGCGACAAGCTACCCGCATTAACCTCACCCATTGTGTGTGAGGTCGAGAAAAACCAGCACGCGATTGCCCGGATAGTCATGGTCACCCATGATCCTTCGACATACATACAACGCTCAACTTTAACTTCAGTGATATATTGGGAACTGATGCTTTGGCCGCTGACTTATTTACGGCAAACCTTATCTCTTACAAAACATTTTTCAAAGAGTGTTTCATCGCCGCGCCATTTTCATTTTGTAGCAGTGAAATAACCACTACATTAGACACTTGTCTGAAGTGCCTTCTTTCGTAGCAATAAAACAACCACTAGACACTTATCTGAACTGCCTTCTTCTTCAGGTGAACACCGGTAAACCAGAAAAACCATCCATCCTAGAGCCTCTGCATGACGTTTCCATCACGGAAGGTGAAAGCGCCGTCCTAAGCGTTCAAGTGGGTGGTGAGCCGTCTCCCAAGGTGGAATGGTACAAGGACGGCAAACTCATCAAGGACCGCCAGATCACTTCAGAGAAAAATACACACACTCTGACGCTGATCCAGTGTAGCACCAAAGATAAGGGAAGATATTCGGTGAAGGTGACCAACAAGGAGGGCACGGTGGAGTCTGCAGCCAATCTGAATGTGGACCGTAAGTAGAACTTGATGATCACTCTAACCAGGTGGTATTCCACGAACGACATCACCCAACCACTTTTCTTTAACTGAGATTTTTGAATGGCCAGGTCCACACAGTGAGTTTAAACACCGTTTAAGTTAAACTCTTGGATTAAGTGTCTAATCTGATTGTTGGTTTATTATTATCATTATTATTTTTAAATCAACCATTGAGATTACTCAATCCAAAACTTAAACGAAATTTAAATTCGCTTTTTGGATTCAGCCACAAGATAGGTATTTCACCAAGGATATCAAAAAAGTCCCTTTTGTCTCTATGGAAATATTGAGGCCCTTGGGAGTGTATTATATCACGTACCTAATGCTTGTGTCGACTTTCACGTTAGTTCTTCACTTTGCAGTTGTACCTAAGGTCTATGCTTTGCTTAAACTTTTACGCTTATCGCCAGACAACTATTGATCGGGATTACTGCTTAAAGCCCATCTCGTATATGCTTATTTATTGCTTATTGCTTTCTAACATCAACCTATGCTTGGCTCTAACCCCTATGCTTATTATTTCGCCTACCATTTCCCCCGCCACAGCTTACGAACCCAAGGAGTCCAAGGAAACACCCCCCTCTCCTCCACCCTATGTGGTGTCAGAATTGGATACTCTGCAAGTGAATCTGCCCCTGAGACGGAAATGTAAGTAGATATCGGAGGAAAGTGAGGAACAAAACTGAAAAAAAAAAAAAAAAAAAAAAAAAAAAAAAAACGTAAATGATGCCTTCCACCAATTGTTCCCGGGCTATATACCTTTGGTTCATCTAAATCCTATCTCCCGTGTGAGGTACTTAATAACTCTGTAACTCAACGATACAATTTATAAAAATTTGGTGTGGCAGGGATTTTAATAAATAACTACCCCTGGGGGAAACATGAAAACATTGTTTCACCTAATACCTGTATATATAAAAAATGTCTTTACATACAATAAACTGTTGTAGGGTTATAAAGGATTTAGATAAACATCCATGGAAATGTTATGGTCTTAAAAAAAAAAAAAAAAAAAAAAAAAATTTCCTAATAAGAAAGATTTAAATTAAAAGGGGGTGGTGTAATAATTTTTGATTTGACTCCTTACAGATTTTCCACTTTTTCTTCCTCATCTTCATCTCTACCTACTCTTCTCCTCCTCCCTCTTCCTTACTTTGTTCTCAATCTGGGGTAGATGGGGTAGGGTTTATCACCAGCCGAAAGTAAGAAGCGAACTACCCCAGTAAGGCCAGGTGTCCAACCTATCCCACCCCCGGATGAGAGAACCGTTGTTAAAAATCCCCATTGGCCCCCACGCCAGGGAAGGCCGACCCCTCTTCTGTTGCCTATCTTTTGTCCTCCCTGTCTTTCGGTGCCCTCCCTCTAATCAAATTTTCGCAAAATTTTCCGATAAGTCACTCAACAAACAACAACAAAATGATTACCGTTACCTTAACTAGAAATAAATACCCAAAGTAAAAGAATTTTCGCGATCCACTCAATTTTTGATTCGTTATCAAAAGGAATCCAATTTTTTGGTTCTTTTCATCCATGCCTCGCATTGACTACGAATTACTTTGGTAACATCAAATAAATGGATAAAATTGGTTTAAAGAACAAGGAACGTAGTTAAGTTGAATGGAAAACAAACAGGATAATATGCCCATGACAAATAGAAAAATGGGGTGAATAGTTTACAACATTAAACACAACGTTTGTAGTGAGAACCTTAAAAGGGGGTGTTTTATGGCGGGATTGTGTTGTAGGTATTCTCCCAAAA
>NW_007381062.1:0-14309 GCF_000475195.1 Diaphorina citri | reverse complement strand
TAGACACTTATCTGAACTGCCTTCTTCTTCAGGTGAACACCGGTAAACCAGAAAAACCATCCATCCTAGAGCCTCTGCATGACGTTTCCATCACGGAAGGTGAAAGCGCCGTCCTAAGCGTTCAAGTGGGTGGTGAGCCGTCTCCCAAGGTGGAATGGTACAAGGACGGCAAACTCATCAAGGACCGCCAGATCACTTCAGAGAAAAATACACACACTCTGACGCTGATCCAGTGTAGCACCAAAGATAAGGGAAGATATTCGGTGAAGGTGACCAACAAGGAGGGCACGGTGGAGTCTGCAGCCAATCTGAATGTGGACCGTAAGTAGAACTTGATGATCACTCTAACCAGGTGGTATTCCACGAACGACATCACCCAACCACTTTTCTTTAACTGAGAGTTTTGAATGGCCAGATCCACACAGTGAGTTTAAACACCGTTTAAGTTAAACTCTTGGATTAAGTGTCTAATCTGATTGTTGGTTTATTATTATCATTATTATTTTTAAATCAACCATTGAGATTACTCAATCCAAAACTTAAACGAAATTTAAATTCGCTTTTTGGATTCAGCCACAAGATAGGTATTTCACCAAGGATATCAAAAAAGTCCCTTTTGTCTCTATGGAAATATTGAGTTTCTTGTCTAATGTTTGACCATTGATTTATACGTTTCATGGCAATAAGCGACTTATTTGAATCGATGATTGATTTCAGAGGGCAAAGCTGAATTCATCAAGAAGCTGGATGATCTTGAAGTCAAAGAAAGAGAAAACGCCGTCCTAGAAGTGGAAGTCACGTCTGACAAAGCTGACGTCAAATGGTTCAAAGTAAGTTCAAAACATGGAAATTACAACCTTGGCGTTTAACTTCTTACACGAAGTGTTTTTTTGGGAGATATCACTACTTTTTGCGTACTTTTTTCTCCTTTTCTCCCTCTTTTCTTTTTAATTATTACTTCTACAATAATTGATTAACCACTTGCTTGATCTCTTCCAATATTTTTTTTTTTTCAGGATGGCCAAGAAATCAAGACTAGCAAGAAGGTCACAATTGAAAAGAAAGGCACCATTAGAAAGTTGCTCATTAGAAACATATCAGTACACGATGAGGGAGAATATACTTGTAGTTTGCCTGATCAGGAAACCTCTGCTGAACTCAACGTTGTGGGTAAGTAGAATGACTTGTTATCCGGAGGACTGGTGTTCGAGTCCCGGTTATTGACATAAAAATGTTGTAGCGTCGAGATGGACAATTTGTAAAGGCGTTTGCTATTGTATTGTACTTATGTATTGACTACGTTTTTGTATGTTCTATTTTGTAAGCAAAAAAAGGCTCGTCCCATAAAATATGCCATCAAATCAATGAAATCTCCCATAAATATACTGTTATCAATACTAAATTGTGTCTCTTGGAAATTACTAAGTTTAGGTCGAGTGGATTGGAACACATCGCATGCCTTCAGACACACTCCATTTGTCAAGGGTGTAGATTTACCTTGCCTTTGGGATCAATTTAATTTAAAGAAACCATTTACTGATGTTGAGAAATAAATAAGAACATGTAAAAGGGCAACTTACGGAATTTGGTTTTGAAGTTGACAGAGTCACTTTCGATAGGTTCAGATGATCCTATGGGATTCTGCGCGACAAAAAATAAATTAATTTTCACCATTTTAATCTTTTCCCTAGAACTGCCACCAGAAATCTCCGTGCCTCTGCAAGACGTCAAGGTGTCTCGTGACGAGAAAGCCTCATTCGAGATCGAACTCACCAAGGGAGACGCCCTGGTCAAATGGTACAAGGACGGCAAGGAGATTGCCTTCTCTGAGAACGTCACGCTGAGTATAGACGGCAAGAAACAGAAGCTGATTATATTCAGCGCTGGTTTGGAGGATGCAGGAGAATATTCTTGCCGTGTAGGAGATACGGGAGACAAGGAATCCAAAGCAACGCTCACCGTTGAAGGTAAGAATAGAATGGAATATACCCTGTTTATACTGCTAGAATGGGGTCGAGTGGATTGGAACTTGGAACACATCACATGCCTTCAGGCACACTTCATTCGTTAAGGGTCTAGGTTTACCTTGCCCTTGGAATCAATTTATTTGAAGCAACCATTTACTGATGAGACTGAAAAGTTCCTTTACTCCCGCAGTCTAAACATATTCAAAGGAAGGGTTTACATTTACTTGTCTCAGGTCTCAATTCTGTAATTGATTTCCCTTGTCTATTTGCAGCTCCAGCAGTAGAATTCCTGACCAAGTTACCCAGTGTGACTTTGGTGCCTCATCTTGGGGACGCTACATTCCAAGTAGAACTTTCCAGTCCTGACATTCAAGTCAAATGGCTCAAGTAAGTATTAAGTGTTTTAGTTCGGGGAGCTTTCCATCTTTATGATCTCTGGGGTAATTATGCATCATTGGGTAGTGGTCTATCAAATGGGGGACCTTTTTTTTTAAAAAAAAAAAAAAATATATATATATTTTTGATCCTAAAAGCCTGTTCATTGTTCCCACTTGTCGTGAGTTTCATCCGATTTATTTCCCGTTTGTCCTGTAGGCAATGTAATTTAAATGACGTTCACACTACACACGACACGATTTTTTTACGAACAAGTGTGAACGAGCTTTAAATATCTCCCTCACTTCGTTTTTCCCTTACAAAGAAATTGTTTTTCAATATGTTTCATTTGTTTCATGGACACTCAATAATCTCTCTTAATTAGAAATCTTAGGCTAGGGTGTTCTAAAGTTCGGTAGATATATACCCGTTAGGTAAATATTTCTCATTTCGAGAAATAAAACGAAATACTTTACTATTTTCAAAATGGTTTTTTTATGACATCCACCTCTTTACTTGCACATAAATTGAACTAGTCAATTATTAAGTCCTTCATTATATCAAAGGTGGCAGAAACAATGCTCTTCACAAACTGTGGTCACTTCCAAAGTTACGTAAGATGATGGATGTATTTGGATGCCCTCTTTGCTTTCCCCATGCTGTCTAACCGCACTGTCTTTGTGTATTTTGGATAGATGTGTTTACTTCTGTTAATTCCATTCCATTAGGTGCCTTAACAATTTTACTTTGGCATTATTTTCAGTCTTACCCTTTTGTCAATATACGACGGCATTTTCAGTCCTAGTGTCTGGAACGTTTCCTTTTGTATGATATACGTAACCACCTATCAGTTAGGGCCAATGTTTAAATTGCAATACCTGTTTTTAAATACCATACACAATTACACACTAATCTAAAGTTTTTCTTTCCTCTCCCAACTAATGGTGTATGAAATTTTTGATTACCTCTTTCTGTTGTATTGTATGCAATTTTTCCCCTGGTATGTAAATTCATTACATATTATGTATTTATTATTCCTACTATTTTTCCAGCTCTTGGTAAATCCTAAAGCGTACCTACTTTATATTCAACCGAATGAGTTGTGTGTTGTGTGAAGTTTTCCTCCCTTTTGTTCGTAATGTCAGCATTGACTACACTTATAGACTCAAATTACATCCATTACATTGAAATGGGATCATTCTCTCACGAGGTTCATATCTTCGGTACAATAAATATGTATTACAATTCGGTACATTAATTATTTGAAGATTTGGGTATTGCCTTTCTAAATGTATCTACTGAACTAATATTATGTATATTTGAAAAAATCTCTAATCGTATACCTCCTCGCAGGTTCACCCGGTCAAGCCCCTCTATTCATCGAGCGGTTTGAAGAGAAGACCGTCAAGGAGAAGGGCACCATCCGCCTCATGGCCAAAGTCAAAGCTAGCCCCGCCCCCAGCATCGTGTGGTTCAGGAACAACAAGCCCCTGCTCAGCTCGCCCAAGAAACGCGAGATATTTGACGGGGAGAACATCATTCTGGAGCTGAAGGAGGCAGATTCCGAGACAGACGCCGGTGACTACAAGGTGGTGGCGACCAATGAATTGGGTAGCGCTACTCACGGCGCGCGGGTTACTGTGGATGTTGAGAAAGTGTAAGTGTTAGATATACGTTTCATATTGTCCTCACCTGTGTCCAGTGTCTGGTGTTTGTTGTATCTTGAGCTGTGGGGTCAAGTGGATTGGAACACATCACATGCCTTTAGGCACACTCCATTTGTCAAGGGTCCAGGTTTCCCTTGCCCTTGGGATAAATTTAATTTGAAGAAACCATTTACTGATGTGTCCACATAGTGGACGGCCCCCGATCAACTCGATCGATATTGATCGAAACCATGTACACCACCTCGACAACATAGATTCACCTCGTCAATCGACGGAAGTCGACGTGACGTCAACTGATGAGTTCCACATTGCATAATCAATCAAAAACCGGGCGTTCATTAAAATTCGTTCTTTGGATTCCCACGGGGGTTTACTGCTACATTAGACGCACGTGGTCTGTGTCGTAGCATGCCCATCCCGCAGTATGACCCTCATCAGATGGGCGATAAGAGACACAATACTTCCCATTTAGGTGCTGGGTCAACACCAGAAAGTAACTCGTTGAAATAATTGCAATCGAAAAACGAGTGCAAACTTTTCAGGAACGGTTTTCCTCTGTATAATTTATTTCGTTAAAATTCTTCTTGCTTCTATCTTGATTGCATTATATTTTATTGTTGTTTTTTTTTCTCAGGTTGAGAAGCCCGTAGAAACAGCGCCTGTTATAGATCCACCTCCACCGCCGGAGGTGTTGGTCAAGAAGGGAGAGGACCTGAAGATTGAGGTCCGGTTCAAAGCGCTGCCCCCGCCCAAAGCGGAATGGACGGTGAATGGAACTGTGATTGTGCCGTCTAAGAGAGTAAGTGAGCTGATGAGTGTTACAGCTAAATCCCCTTTAGGGGTGAGCTATTCATTTCTAATGAAAGTCACAACTTTGGGTCGGGGTTGTGTTTTCACTGTGAAAACTCAGTTTGATATTAATTTATTGATTTATTTTCTTTCGGGAAAACATAGGGCTCATTTTGAAATTAATTAAGATGAATTCTTTTCCACAATTGAAAATGTTGTTTTCAAATGTCGGGAACTTGGCGATTAGGTCATTCTCCCACTTGAAGGACAAGTCCTTACGATGGTGGGCTGCGGTTCAGGACAAGCCAATTAAACATGGCTAGAGACCATCACTCTGTTGTTTGGCAGAAAAAAAGATATCTTTTCTTCATTCGGCCATCACCATTCGGCTACAGCTGAGCCGCCACTTGTCCGTGACTAGGGCCTAGAAAGACGACCATAATTCTGCAAACTGAAACTCTGGACTTTTTGAATATCAACAATTTTGCCATTCAAATTAGCATTAGAGCCTATCAGACATTCAAAAGACAGTATATTGAAGACAAAGACGCTTTTGGTACCACAAAGCGTTTAAAAATGTTTTCAAGACATTCAGAAAAGGCTATAGGGAGTTAGAGTACATATATCGCAAGTAACAACCTTCATTTCTATTCCATTTAGGAAGAGACGTTTCTTGTCTAATGTTTGACCATTGATTTATACGTTTCATGGCAATAAGCGACTTATTTGAATCGACGTTTGATTTCAGAGGGCAAAGCTGAATTCATCAAGAAGCTGGATGATCTTGAAGTCAAAGAAAGAGAGAACGCCGTCCTAGAAGTGGAAGTCACGTCTGACAAAGCTGACGTCAAATGGTTCAAAGTAAGTTAACAATATAGAAATTACATCCTTGGCGTTTAACTTCTCATACATAGTGTTTTTTGGGGAGATATCACTATTTTTTGTACACTTTTCTCTCTTTTTATTTATTGATTAGAATTAGACAAATTAATTAGAGGTTAACAATTATCTCTTTTTCTTTCTATTTATTTATTTATTTTATTTTATAAGTTTCCATTTATTGGTTTTTCAGAACAATTCTCTCATCAAATAAATAGTTAACAAATGGTATTATTTCTTCAATAATTATTTAAACACTCACTTAATTTCTTCCAATATTTTCTCAGGATGGCCAAGAAATCAAGACCTTTGCAGATAATTCCAACTATGGAAGAAGACTCTGCCACACTAACCATCGTGAAATTCGAAGACAAGGATCTGGGTGACTACACCATCTCCCTCAGTAACGCCTTAGGTCAAGCCAGCGCTACCACTAAGGTCACCCTGTTGAGTGCCCCGGGTGCCCCAGACACACCTGAGATAGTGGGCAGAAGTGACAGTTCAGTGACCCTGCATTGGAGACCGCCCCAAGATGATGGCCATAGTCCTGTGACAGGATATGTACTGGAGAGCCATGACAAGGATGAATTCATGGTGTAAGTAGAAGTATTTGAGTAGAAGAGCTCCCTCAGCAGAATCCGGCCAAAATATCTTGTACACCAATAATTCAGTAAATAACAGCTAAGCTTTCATTCTTGCTGGCTTTTTCTCTTTATTACTTTCCTTATCCTATAGGAAGGAAAGGTCCTGTGACAGGATATGTACTGGAGAGCCATGACAAGGATGAATTCATGGTGTAAGTAGAAGTATTTGAGTAGAAGAGCTCCCTCAGAAGAATACGGCCAAAATATCTAGTACACCAATAATTCAGTAAATAACAGCTAAGCTTTAATTCTTGCTGGCTTTTTCTCTTTATTACTTTCCTTATCCTATAGGAAGGAGAGTAATGTAATCGGGTGAAATTTTCGATGGTCAGTTTTTGTGCCAAACGTGTTTTTTTAGGTCCCTAGAGCCTAAATTCGAAGTTTCAGCCATTGGGCCGTGTGTGTGTCTGTAAAGAAAATATCTCGAGAACGGTGAGCTAGAGACTTGAAATTTGGTACGAGTATGAAGTCTACAAATATGACAAGGATGCAACACGAAACTTTTGGTCAGGATGGGTGCAGCGCTTGGCGACATTTCGGCCACTCCTTGGAGGTTTTCGGCTCTAGTGACTATACGGTAAGAGATATCGAACAAAATAACCCCATTTGTTGTATTTTATAATTAAACATCTTCCTCCCCAGATGGAATAAGATCGAGACCACCTCCACAACGTACGAGGTGACCAAGCTGACCACCAAACACGAGTATATGTTCCGTGTAGCCGCAGTCAACGCTATCGGCACAGGCCCGGCCTCTCATAACACCAGATATGTCGTAGTGAAGGCCCCAGTGGATGCAGAGGCCCCCGTTATACAGGAGCCTCTGAAGGATAGTGTGGCCGGGTTCCAGAGTTCGGTCACCCTAGAGTGTGTCGTGAGTGGGGTGCCCACACCTGACATCAAATGGTAAGTGAAAGTAGCTAAAGGTGCTTCTACGTGGACTTTGTCTTTTACCGTATTTTTTTACCATTTAGCTAAGCCAAAGGATCGCTCGGTTTTCTTCAAATAATGCCGAAATCCATATATACTAGGGAACCTCACTTTTTTCATTTGTTTATTTATTTATTTTTTAAGAGGTTTGATAGAGGTAACTGCTAAGGTCTTATCGCCCCGAAATCGAAGAGAGAAGGGCGAAACAGGAAAAAGCCAGCCGTTCCGAGAACGAACCTTATCCGTTGAGGATGAAATCCGCTCCGGGCGGGAATTGAATCCGTGACCCAGTGGTTACAAGGCAGACGCGCCACCAACCAAGCTAACTAGGCTGGCCAACTTAAATTGAAAAGAAAGGAATTTAAAGATATACCTAGGAAAGTTCAGAATTTGCCTAAAATAAACTTTCAATTAATGAAACTAATCAAATCACTTTCTTCTCCTCCTTCTATTTCCAGGTACAAAGATGACAGTCTCATCAAGGGTCGTAACATCACATACGAGAACAATGTGGCCAGGTTTACCGTTGTCAATTGTAGTGAGTCTTCGGAAGGCCGATACACGTGTAAAGCCACCAATGAAGCGGGCACTGCAGAGACTAGCTGTACCCTTCTCGTACAAGGTAAGTGAACAGGGAGCACAGTCTGCAAAGGTGGTTTAGTGGTAACACCCGTGTTAGCCATACAGAAGTCCACCGCGTTCCCACTTGTCGTGAGTTTCATCCGATTTATTTCCCGTTTGTCCTGTAGGCAATGTAATTTAAATGACGTTCACACTACACACGACACGATTTTTTTACGAACAAGTGTGAACGAGCTTTAAATATCTCCCTCACTTTCAAAACATTCCCTCTAACGTTCAACCTTCTTCCGACGTCACCAGGAAAGGCAAGGAAATCAAGGAGTCGGCGCGTCACATCATTACAGCGCGTGGCACCCAGCGCAAGCTCGTTATCAAGCGAGTCACCCAAGATGACGAAACCGACATCGGTGTTCTCGCCCTCAACGTAAAGTCCGTGTCCAAACTGAAGGTAATAATAATAACGATAATGGTTTATTTAATGTAACTTAAAACTATCTCTCTTTTGTTCCTATATAAGTACCCATTGGTACCAACCTCAGTGGTATAGTGGTTAGCGCGGTGGACTTCAGATCTGGAGTCCACCGCGTGGTTCTGGTGGTTCGAGTCCAAGTCAAGTCATAAAATTTAGCGTAGTGCATTAAGCAGGGAACGACATTTGTGACAAGCATTCATGCTCAACACAATTCATTTTTTATAAGTACCCATTGGTATTAAGGAAGGGTTTACATTTACTTGTCTCAGGTCTCAATTCTGTAATTGATTTCCCTTGTCTATTTGCAGCTCCAGCAGTAGAATTCCTGAGCAAGTTACCCAGTGTGACTTTG
Source organism: Diaphorina citri (assembly GCF_000475195.1). Lineage (NCBI taxonomy): Eukaryota > Metazoa > Arthropoda > Insecta > Hemiptera > Psyllidae > Diaphorina > Diaphorina citri. Next base: position 5,652 of record NW_007381062.1, on the reverse strand, counting down.
GTGCCTCATCTTGGGGACGCTACATTCCAAGTCGAACTTTCCAGTCCTGACATTCAAGTCAAATGGCTCAAGTAAGTATTAAGTGTTTTAGTTCGGGGAGCTTTCCACCTTTATGATCTCTGGGGTAATTATGCTACCAGTCTGTCATTGGGTAGTTGTCTACCAAATGAGGGACCTTTTTTTTAAACCCAAATATATTTTTGATCCTAAAAGCCTGTTCATTATTCCCACTTGTCGTGAGTTTCATCCGATTTATTTCCCGTTTGTCCTGTAGGTAATTTAATTTAAATGACGTTCACACTACACACGACACGATTTTTTTTACGAACAAGTGTGAACGAGCTTTAAATATCTCCCTCACTCTCAAAACATTCCCTCTAACGTTCAACCTTCTTCCGACGTCACCAGGAAAGGCAAGGAAATCAAGGAGTCGGCGCGTCACATCATTACATCGCGTGGCACCCAGCGCAAGCTCGTTATCAAGCGAGTCACCCAAGACGACGAAACCGACATCGGTGTTCTCGCCCTCAACGTAAAGTCCGTGTCCAAACTGAAGGTAATAATAACGATAATGGTATATTCAATGTAACTTGAAACTATCTCTCTTTTGTTCCTATATAAGTACCAATTGGTACCAACCTCAGTGGTTGGACTTCGGATCTGGAGGTTGGTGGTTCGAGTCCAAGTCAATTCATAAAATTTAGCGTAGTGCATTAAGCAGGGAATGACATTTGTGACAAGCATTCATGCTCAACACAATTAAAATTCATTTTTCTATAAGTACCTACCCATTGTTATTAAAAAAAGATGAGTGTTTCACCGCCGTTTTTATTTCATAGCAATGAAATAACTGCTGCATTAGACGCATGTGGTCTGTGTCGTAGCATGCCCATCCCGCAGTATGACCCTCATCAGATGGGCGATAAGAGACGCAATACTTCCCATTTAGGTGCTGGGTCAACACGAGAACACCAGAAAGTAACTCGTTGAAATATTTGCAATCCAAAAACGAGTGCAAACTTTTCAGGAACGGTTTTCCTCTGTATGATTATCCGCGGCCCAGTGGTTACAAGGCAGACGCGCCACCAACCAAGCTAACTAGGCTGGCCAACTTAAATTGAAAAGAAAGGAATTTAAACATATACCTAGGAGAGTTCAGAATTTTCCTAAAATAAACTTTCAATTACTTAATGAAACTAAATGAAACTAATCAAATCACTTTCTTCTCTATCCGCGACCCAGTGGTTACAAGGCAGACGCGCCACCAACCAAGCTAACTAGGCTGGCCAACTTAAATTGAAAAGAAAGGAATTTAAAGATATACCTAGGAAAGTTCAGAATTTGCCTAAAATAAACTTTCAATTAATGAAACTAATCAAATCACTTTCTTCTCCTCCTTCTATTTCCAGGTACAAAGATGACAGTCTCATCAAGGGTCGTAACATCACATACGAGAACAATGTGGCCAGGTTTACCGTTGTCAATTGTAGTGAGTCTTCGGAAGGCCGATACACGTGTAAAGCCACCAATGAAGCGGGCACTGCAGAGACGAGAACAATGTGGCCAGGTTTACCATTGTCAATTGTAGTGAGTCTTCGGAAGGCCGATACACGTGTAAAGCCACCAATGAAGCGGGTACTGCAGAAACTAGCTGTACCCTTCTCGTACAAGGTAAGTGAACAGGGAGCACAGTCTGCAAAGGTGGTTTAGTGGTAACACCCGTGTTAGCCATACAGAAGTCCACCGCGCGAACCACTGCACCACTGAGATTTTGGTTGTAAATGGTTCAACAGGTTACTTTCGAGTGTTCTTGTGTTGATTTGGCCTTTTACTCATTAAGGTAATCGAGTATTGTGTCACTTCTCGCCCATCTATGAGGGACATTAGATGGTCTTTTGACTTATTTTATTATTTTTTTATCCCCCCCCCTTTACTTCTAAATTCTAGTTAATTCTATCTTTAGTTCCCTTTTCTGTCCTTTTTGTAACTACCATTTGTTTTGTAACTATCATTTATTGTTAATAGGAATTCTTATTGTGGTAAGCATAAATGCTCGTCACAAATATCGTTCCTCCCTAATACACTACGCTTAATTTTATGACTTGACTTAGACTCGAACCACCAACCTCCAGATCCAGAGTCCACCGCGTGAACCACTGCACCACTGAGATTTTGGTTGTAAATGGTTCAACAGGTTACTTTCGAGTGTTCTTGTGTTGATTTGGCCTTTTACTCATTAAGGTAATCGAGTATTGTGTCATTTCTCGCCCATCTATGAGGGACATTAGATGGTCTTTTGATATACTGTGACAAAAGACCCGTAATGTTTAACAAAGCAGCTGATTTGTTATTTCAGCTCTAGCCCCTCGATTATGTACTTTAGAATCTAAATCCATGACTGCCATATTATACTTACCGAAATCCTCAATTTTTTTTCTTCTTCACAGAACAACCCGCTATCAAATTTTGACATACTGTGACAAAAGACCCGTAATGTTTAACAAAGCAGCTGATTTGTTATTTCAGCTCTAGCCCCTCGATTATGTACTTTAAAATCTAAATCCATGGCTGCCATATTATACTTACCAAAATCCTCAATTTTTTTTCTTCTTCACAGAACAACCCGCTATCAAGTTGGTCGACAGCAATCTCAAATCCCAAAGACTGAGCGTCAAATCGCAATGGAAGGTGGAGGTCAAATATTTCGGCTTCCCACGGCCGGAAATTTCCTGGATGAAGAATGGTGCGGAGATCACTGACAGCAAAGCTTGCCGCATATTTATCGACGAGGAAACAAGCACGATTGCCATCTATAGTGTAGTGAGAGCGGATACCAGTACTTATACAGTGACTGCCACTAATGCAGCGGGCAGCACCAGCCTTGATCTCAGTCTACAAGTGTTAGGTGAGTCTTTTTATATTCATTTGTTCCCAAAAACATACAATTGAAAGATTGGAAATCAAATGGACATTCCTTGTTGCAAGAAGTGTTACACGGAAAAGTAAAATGGACATTCCTTGTTGCAAGAAGTGTTACACGGAAAAGTAAAACGGACATTCCTTGTTGCAAGAAGTGTTACACGGAAAAGTAAAACGGACATTCCTTGTTGCAAGAAGTGTTACACATTGCATACACGCAGAATTTTCGGGCTTTCATACAATTCTTAATGAAATGGACCATTACCAAGGTTTAATTCTTAAAAGGTTTTATTAATTAACATCAATGTCCAAGATAAGATATCTTGAGAGGGAGGGAGAGAGAGGGCGTATGTGTGTGTGTGTGAGAGAGAGGGAGAGAATAAAATAAATAATTATTCTGACCAAATTGGAAATCAATCCTTTGTAGCGAATCTTCTGTGGCAACGTACCTAATGTCCAGTATTTAGGAGTTATACTCTGTTTTAAGCCTCTACCGTAGGTGTATGCTAAAACTCTGAGACCCATTGTAGGAAACGTTTCTGACTTGAGTAAAATATAAAATAAATTGAGAATTTATTTAACGTTAGCTCCTTTGACTAGAGTCCAAGTCAAGTCATAAAATTTATCTAGGTGTAATAATCGGGGAACGATATTTGTGACAAGCATTTAAATATGCTTAACATAATTAAAAATTCCTTTTATTCTGACCACAAACGTGTCCAATGCTCCCTCAGGCTACATCATTCAGCAACAAGAGAAGAACAGTCTCAAGTTTACCAAGGTGGCCACGTTAGATCCCTCTACCCTACAATACACGGTGGAGAATCTAAGGGACAAGAGTGAATATTACTTCCAAGTGTTTGCTGAGAATTCGGTCGGCCTGGGACCGGAGGCTACTACCGAACTGGTTGCCCTGGCAACGCATGCAAGTAAGTTCGTCTTTTATGCAACAGCTTTCAAGGTATATCATCTGCAATTCTGCGGTTACGCATATCTACACTTTATGATCAGTTAATACTTTATTTATATCTCACTTGCCAGCTTAGTTAGCTTAGTTGGTAGTGCGTCTGCCTTATAAGCAATAAGCCGCGGGTTCGATTCTTGGAAATCAATCCTTTGTAGCGAATCTTCTGTGGCAACGTACCTAATGTCCAGTATTTAGGAGTTATACTCTGTTTTAAGCCTCTACGCTAGGTGTATGCTAAAACTCCGAGACCCATTGTAGGAAACGTTTCTGACTTGAGTAAAATATAAAATAAAATGAGAATGGAGCAGTTGCAATTGGGAAAATATTATTAATAAAAGGTCGATTCCTACGTAAAAAGTTGTGAAAAATTCGAAGTGTCTGGAACGTTTCCTTTTGTATGATATACGTAACCACCTATCAGTTAGGGCCAATGTTTAAATTGCAATACCTGTTTTTAAATACCATACACAATTACACACTAATCTAAAGTTTTTCTTTCCTCTCCCAACTAATGGTGTATGAAATTTTTGATTACCTCTTTCTGTTGTATTGTATGCAATTTTTCCCCTGGTATGTAAATTCATTACATATTATGTATTTATTATTCCTACTATTTTTCCAGCTCTTGGTAAATCCTAAAGCGTACCTACTTTATATTCAACCGAATGAGTTGTGTGTTGTGTGAAGTTTTCCTCCCTTTTGTTCGTAATGTCAGCATTGACTACACTTATAGACTCAAATTACATCCATTACATTGAAATGGGATCATTCTCTCACGAGGTTCATATCTTCGGTACAATAAATATGTATTACAATTCGGTACATTAATTATTTGAAGATTTGGGTATTGCCTTTCTAAATGTATCTACTGAACTAATATTATGTATATTTGAAAAAATCTCTAATCGTATACCTCCTCGCAGGTTCACCCGGTCAAGCCCCTCTATTCATCGAGCGGTTTGAAGAGAAGACCGTCAAGGAGAAGGGCACCATCCGCCTCATGGCCAAAGTCAAAGCCAGCCCCGCCCCCAGCATCGTGTGGTTCAGGAACAACAAGCCCCTGCTCAGCTCGCCCAAGAAACGCGAGATATTTGACGGGGAGAACATCATTCTGGAGCTGAAGGAGGCAGATTCCGAGACAGATGCCGGAGACTACAAGGTGGTCGCTACGAATGAACTGGGTAGCGCTACTCACGGAGCCCGTGTTACTGTGGACGTTGAGAAAGTGTAAGTGTTAGATATACGTTTAATATTGTCCTCACCTGTGTCCAGTGTATGGTGTTTGGTGTATCTTGAGCTGTGGGGTCAAGTGGATTGGAACACATCACATGCCTTCAGGCACACTCCATTTATCAAGGGTCTAGGTTTCCCTTGCCCTTGGTATCAATTTAATTTGAAGAAACCATTTACTGATGTGTCCACACTCCACACCATAGTGGACGTCCGTCGATCAACTCGATCGATATTGATCTAAACCATGTACACTACCTCGCTCAATCGACGGAAGTCGACGTGACGTCAACTGATGAGTTCCACATTGCATAATCAATCAAAAACCGGGCGTTCATTAAAATTCGTTCTTTGGATTCCCACGGGGGTTTTCCATTTTTGGCAAGATTGCAAGCTTTTTGTATCCTGTTCTATTCTATTAAATCCTATTCTATGTATTCTATTCTATTATATCCTACTCTATTCTATTGCAGAACGTTCACCAAGCGGCTCAACGCTCGAGTGACAATTGACGAGCGGGACACTCTGGTGTTGGA
>NW_007381061.1:7729-17266 GCF_000475195.1 Diaphorina citri | reverse complement strand
GAGTGGTCAAGACGCTCGCCTTTGGATCGGAAGGATGTGGGTTCAATCCCAGCCCAGGCAGATTTTTTTTTTTTTTTTGTCGATTGTATTTCTTCGGCATGAGGTGTCCAATGGGAATGCTTCGAACGGAACAGCCACACCTTACCAGAACGGATACTCTAGGTGAGTGGCTAACTTTTGAGCTTCTTGAGGCAGCTGAAGTCTTATATCACCACCCACGAATATACCTGAAATTATAGGGCATCAATTAAGGGACTCCCACAATAATAGTAGTAGCCTACTGCTGGAGTAAAGGGACTTTTCAGTCCTATGCTAGCAGTATAAATAAGCACTATTATTATTATTACACCACCAAATATACTCACCTGAAGAAAATCCTCGTTAATATCATCGAACTTTTGAGCTTCTTGAGGCAGCTGAAGTCTTATATCACCACCCACGAATATACCTGAAATTATAGGGCATCAATTAAGGGACTCTTCAATTTGAGCTTTGACACAGGTGAGTCTCTCGGCCATCGATCTGGACTGCTATCTACAAAACAAAGACCAGATTTTTTCCTGGTCTTTAGTGTAGCTGTAGATAGTAGACTTGGCCATAAAATTGGCAACTTAGAAAAGAACAGGGGAAGAATGAGGAGAACCAGAAAATGCTGCAAGTAAGTAGTGGCTGGCTTTCTCCTATCCTCTCTTTCTACTTCTTCTTTTTTTTTTTTAAAAAAAAAAAGAGATTTGACAGAGGGAACTGTAACTGCTATGGTCTTATCGTCCCGAAATCGAAGAGAGAAGGAAGACAGGGTTTGACAGGGGGAACTGTAACTGCTATGGTCTTATCGTCCCGAAATCGAAGAGAGAAGGAAGACAGGATAGGAGAAAGCCAGCCGTTCCGAGAACGAACATTATCCCATCAGGATAAAATCCGCCCCGGGCGAGAATCGCTTTTGGTATTAAAAAAAAGAGGAGTGTTTCACAGCCGTTTTTATTCCATAGCAATTAAACAACGCATATTGATGGTAGACTCAGTAACTTTGTGAATTAAACAACAGCTACATTAGACGCATGTGGTCTGTGTCGTAGTATGTCTCTCATTAGAGGGGCGAGAAAAAAACAATACTTCTCATTTTGGTGCTGGGTCAACACAAGAACACCAGAAAGTAACCCGATAAGATAGGGTTGATAATGTTTGGTAGTTTTGGCCAGATGATTAGTAACAATAAATGTTCAGTCTGAAATCTTGAAATCCGTGTCTTCCACACTAAACAGTTTTGGCCAGATGATTTGTAACAATAAATGTCCAGTCTGAAATCTTGAAATCCGTGTCTTCCACACTAAACAGATAAGACCTTAGCAATTACAATTCCCTCTATCAAAGATTCAAAGCAAGTAACAGGTGCTGGGTCAACACAAGAACACCAGAAAGTAACCCGATAAGATAGGGTTGATAAGACCTTAGCAATTACAATTCCCTCTATCAAAGGAAGTAACATATTGGTTATTCTATGTTTCGTTCCAGGATGCTTTCAGTCTTCTAGCGTATTCTAACCCCTGGAATTCTCCAGTCGGCTGGCAACTACATCCTGTACATAGGGAAACTGTGTGTGCAGCCCTTAATTCCGCCATCCTAGGTAAGTCTCGAACCCACGCCCTCCTGATTACCAAGCGGTTGCACACAGCCTCGTGCCTCGTGAGGACCATTGAGTAGCTACTTTAATCGAGTAGCTACCAATGGTGGCATTACCAGTGTAAAAAATTAAAATAAATTAAAATGGAAATTGATTGCATAGGAGGCACACTATAAGTCATGCTGTCTTCTTCTCTTCTTTCTTCGCCTTTTCCCGTGTTCACGTACAGACGGGGTCGGCGTTTTCCGTCAGCCTCTCAATCAGCCCTAACTAGAGTGATTGCTTTGGGCTGACATTTAGTTTTGGCTACAAATTTTACGAGTGTATGCCCTTCGCACTCAACCTTTGATATCCACAAAGTTGTGTGCTTTACCACAAATAATTAATGATTTGACTTTGATTCTAACAATCCCCTCCCCTTTCTCTCTCTCTCTGTTGACAGAATCAAGCAATCTGGCCCGCAGACCCCCCCTAGAGGTGTCTGTAGCGCATGCGCGTCAACTCATAGCCCTCATGTCCAAGAAGGGGCTGGGCGCATGCGCATTCGCTCATGTGGATGAAATTCTCAACTCTACCATGGCCTAGTGGAGGGGGAAATTAGCTCCTCCCCCTTTCTGTTTTTGCTCCGCCCCTTGATTTTTATTGGACGACATAACGCCGTTCTCTGATTGGATGAAAGAATGTAGTAGGGGAAAGTGAAAGTCAATCTTAGCTCCCTTCTCTTTGTTTTTGCTCCGCCCCTTGATTTTTATTGGACGACATAACGCCGTTCTCTGATTGGATGAAAGATGTAGGGGGATTCTAGCTTAGCTCCGCCCCTTAAAGCCCTTTTGATTGGACGAAAGAATGTAATTGGGGAAAGAGAAAGTCAATCTTAGCTCCCTTCTCTTTGTTTTTGCTCCGCCCCTTTGATTTTTATTGGACGACACAACGCCATTCTCTGATTGGATGAAAGAATGTAGTAGGGGAAAGTGAAAGTCAATCTTAGCTCCTCCCCCTTTTGTTTGTGCTCCGCCCCCTTAATCTGTTTTTAACGAAACAGAAATAATTAGAAATGAGAGAAATTCTGTTGTAGGGAAAAGAACTTGGTTTTATCAGAGGGATTAAATCCGCGATAATTATTGTATGGGTAATTGGGTAGGCTGTTCTAGTCCCCGACCCCCCCTAGAGGTGTCTGTAGCGCATGCGCGTCAACTCATAGCCCTCATGTCCAAGAAGGGGCTGGGCGCATGCGCATTCGCTCATGTGGATGAAATTCTCAACTCTACCATGGCCTAGTGGAGGGGGAAATTAGCTCCTCCCCCTTTCTGTTTTTGCTCCGCCCCTTGATTTTTATTGGACGACATAACGCCGTTCTCTGATTGGATGAAAGACGTAGGGAAATTCTAGCTTAGCTCCGCCCCTTAAAGCCCTTTTGATTGGACGAAAGAATGTAATTGGGGAAAGAGAAAGTGAATCTTAGCTCCCCTTTCTTTGTTCTTGCTCCGCCCCTTGATTTTTATTGGACGACATAACGCCGTTCTCTGATTGGATGAAAGATGTAGGGATATTCTAGCTTAGCTCCGCCCCTTAAAGCCCTTTTGATTGGACGAAAGAATGTAATTGGGGAAAGAGAAAGTCAATCTTAGCTCCCTTCTCTTTGTTTTTGCTCCGCCCCTTGATTTTTATTGGACGAAATAACGCCATTCTCTGATTGGATGAAAGAATGTAGTAAGGGAAAGTGAAAGTCAATCTTAGCTCCTCCCCCTTTTGTTTGTGCTCCGCCCCCTTAATCTGTTTTTAACGAAACAGGAGAAATAATTAGAAGTGAGAGAAATTCTGTTGTAGGGAAAAGAACTTGGTTTTATCAGAGGGATTAAATCCGCGATAATTATTGTATGGGTATTGGGTAGGCTGTTCTAGTCCCCCTAATTTTATGTAGGGCCCTATTTAATTAGGAAAAGTCTAGGAAGAAGAATTTTAGACAAAAAGTAGACTCCTTGTTTCATTTCTTTCGCCCCCCTAACTTTCTGGGTATTTTGTGACCGGTGTTGAATATTGAAACTAAAATGAAGAAAAATCGTTTCTTGCTCAACTGCTAAGTTTTAGCAGAGTAGTGTGTATAGATCTAGTAGCTTCTGGAAAATATTACTTTCTTACTATATGTTCAAAGATGGGATACCAACAGTGTTTAAAACGATTTGTCACACTCCTGGAAAATTTTCAAGATGTTGGTTAACCTGTTGTGTCATTTTTCCACTCTGTAAAATAGTTCTAAGCGTAATCTTTTGAAGAATTTCTTCACCTTTTACAAGACAAGCACGAAACAAAAATGACATCTAAATTGGATATTGAATTGACATGTTAAGTTGCATAAGTGCGGATTTTGTAGGAAAAAAATTACATGTCTTTTCGTCCCGAAAGCAAAGAAAGAAGGAAGACAGAACAGGAGAAAACCAGTCGTTCCGAGAACGAACGTTACCTGTGTAGGATAAAATTTGGCATAAGATATAAAATATTTTAAATAAAAGTTACTAATATAATCCTGGAGTTCCAACAAAGATAAAATATAATCGTTAGGTAACATATAGAGGTCCCTCTAACTTCCTGAACTGAAAAGGATAATTTGAAGAAAATACCTAGGAAATAATTATTCAGAATGCGATTTAAATAAATAATAATTATGAAAATAAAAGTATGTAAATATAAAATGTAAATTACGTACACCAATTATAAATAAAAAATATTAGAATAAATAGTCACGGCTGATGCATTGATTAAATTAAACATTAAATAGAAAAAGATATCAAGATATCCTATCCTATTGTTTCAACTTTAAACAAACAAAGTAATGATTATTAGGTAAAATATACCTAGTGTCCCTTTGAAATTGAAATGTATCCCAATAAGGTACCAAAATAAAAACAATAGAATATCTGTAGAAAAATTACCTGAGAAGTTAATTTAAAAACGATTGAACTTGTACGTAATTATGTAACTTGTAGAATCAAAGCTTTTATAAATGTCCACCTCCTTGAAATGATGCTACTAAATTTCGAAGTCGTTTTAAGTACTCAAGAAGAAAGCCTTAGCTGGGAATGCTCTGAAAAATATTTTGTTCTTCACCCTTCCAGATACCAACCACACAAGACGTTACTTAACTCTAGTGATTCATTGGAGAGTATTCAACGTGCTTTTCTCTCTAGCTGGTCTACTAACTAAACTTATTAAGCAAGCTCAGTGTATATTCTACTCCCAGAAAGCAAGCAGCATTAGCTGGGAATGCTCTAAGGAACACAGGTATAGCTCCCTTGTACAGGGCACCGGGTCCTTCATTTCTCAGTGTGGTAGATAAGACAGAGCGGACCCCGTTCGGATAGGTACCCTCGGGTGCTGTTTGAAGACGAGACTTGAGCACGTCGGCAGGCATACCTGAAATGGAAAGTACAAAGCCTTTAGTTTCGACGTAAAACTGTACAAGGCATACCTGAAATGGAAAGTACAAGGCCTTTAGTTTCGAGGTAAAACCGTACAAGGCATACCTGAAATGGAAAGTACAAAGCCTTTAGTTTCGAGGTAAAACTGTACAAGGCATACCTGAAATGGAAAGTACAAAGCCTTTAGTTTCGAGGTAAAACTGTACAAGGCATACCTGAAATGGAAAGTACAAAGCCTTTAGTTTCGACGTAAAACTGTACAAGGCATACCTGAAATGGAAAGTACAAAGCCTTTAGTTTCGAGGTAAAACCGTACAAGGCATACCTGAAATGGAAAGTACAAAGCCTTTAGTTTCGAGGTAAAACCGTACAAGGCATACCTGAAATGGAAAGTACAAAGCCTTTAGTGTCGAGGTAAAACTGTACAAGGCATACCTGAAATGGAAAGTACAAAGCCTTTAGTTTCGACGTAAAACTGTACAAGGCATACCTGAAATGGAAAGTACAAAGCCTTTAGTTTCGAGGTAAAACTGTACAAGGCATACCTGAAATGGAAAGTACAAGGCCTTTAGTTTTCGACGTAAAACTGTACAAGGCATACCTGAAAGAGAGAAGAGTCTTTTTCTCTGAAAGAGTTCTAGTAGAAGAACCATGTTTATATCGAGAAGAATTAATTGTAAAAGGGAAGGAAAGGAAACAACTTGTTCTAAGCTGACAGTCTAAATAAAGCACTACTAATACTTATGCTTATAAAGTCGTGTGATGTTCACACAGTAGTAGAAGTATTACTGTAGTTTCGAGGTAAAACTGTACAAGGCATACCTGAAATGGAAAGTACAAAGCCTTTAGTTTCGACGTAAAACTGTACAAGGCATACCTCATACCTGAAAGAGAGAAGAGTCTTTTTCTCTGAAAGAGTTCTAGTAGAAGAACCATGTTTATATCGAGAAGAACTAATTGGAAAAGGGAAGGAAAGGGAACAACTTGTTCTAAGCTGACAGACTAAATAAAGCACTACTAATACTGATGCTTATAAAGTCGTGTGATGTTCACACAGTGGTAGAAGTATTACTTTCACTTACCCACTACCCAGTACATAATCCCCGCACAGCCGCCGGCAAATATCGTACTTAACATAGACACAGACTTTTTCTCTCCACTTGGAGAGGTTGATCTATCAGCTAGGAAGTTCTTAATGGTTTCATAGGTAACGAAATATGCTCCGTTGGCTGGTATATCCCGCAGTAGGGTGGCACACAGACCTGGGAACACATACATCTGTCATTCAGTAGTTGTAAAATAAAATATTGCCAGTCTGTCTAGTTAGCTTGGTTGGTAGCGCGTCTACCTCGTAAGCGCTAGCCCGCGGGTTCGATTCCCGAGCGGAGCGGATTTTATACTGAACGGATAATGTTCGTTCTCGGAACGGCTGGCTTTCTCCTATCCTGTCTTCTTTCTCTTCGGGACGATAAGACCCTAGCAGTTACAGTTTCCTCTGTCAAACCTCTTTTAAAAAAAAGTTCGCTCTAGGCTAGGGAACTGTAAGGTTACTGCTGAGGTTTTACCGTGCTGAAAGAGAAGAAAAAAGGAAGACAGATAGGAGAAAGGAAGACAGGATAACTAGACTGGCGAAACTCACCTTTAAACACGCTAGTGACTCCGTGCTGGCGTACTAACTTCCGGACCACATCAACTGGACCTGAGTAAACCTTGGCTGTCTCATTAGATTGTATTTGAAGTAGACATTTTATCCTCTCCCCTGGAATAGAGAGAATAAGATGGAAAATATATAAAATTAAATTAATCAATACTTGATTAAAAATAATAATATATATAAAAAAAAACTGAATTTAGTAAGTTTCCAATAAAGCTAAACTGTGTACTAGAGATATCTAGTACATTAGGAATTAGGAGGACCTCTTTGTGTTAAAATATTTTAGATCTTTTTTCTCCAAATTTAAGCCCTTTGGAAACAAATGAATTTAATGAATAGAACTCAAAGCAGCTAAACTGATTAGAACACTGTCTAATGATAACTTTTTTTAAAGAGGTTTGATAGAGGGAACTGTAACTGCTAAGGTCTTATAGTCCCGAAATTGAAAATTAAATAAATCAATACTTGATTAAAAATAATAATAATAATAATAATAATAAAACTGAATTTAGTAGATTTCCAATAAAGCTAAACTCTGTAGCAGAGATAGGAGGAGGACCTCTTTGTGTTAAAATATTTTAGACCTTTTTTCTCCAAATTTAAGCCCTTTGGAAACAAATGAATTTAGTGAATAGAACTCAAAGCAGCTAAACTAATTAGAACACTGTCTAATGATACTTAACTTTTTTTTAAAGAGGTTTGATAGAGGGAACTGTAACTGCTAAGATCTTATAGTCCCGAAATTGAGAGAAGGAAAACAGGATAGGAGAAGCCGTTTCTAGAACAAACATTATTTGTTCAGGATAAAATCCGCCCCAGGCGGGAATCGAACCTATGGCCTAGCGCTAACAAGGTGACGTTCTACTAACCAAGCTAACTAGGCTGGCTAAGAGAATAGCCTTACCTGGTGCTGTTATAGCAGCAGTTGTTATCCCACTGAAACTCCCCGCTACAAAATACTGCCAGTGTGCCAGCTTGTCATTGTTCTCGTTGGTCAGAACTTTCTTCCCTGCTCCGTACCCAAGGAAACTAAGAGCAAATATTGGAGCTACGCCTGTGATGGGGGCTCCCATGCCTTTGTATAAGCCAACGGCGCTTTCATTACGAACAAGGAAAACAGGATAGGAGAAGCCGTTTCTAGAACAAACATTATTTGTTCAGGATAAAATCCGCCCCAGGCGGGAATCGAACCTATGGCTTAGCGCTAACAAGGTGACGTTCTACTAACCAAGCTAACTAGGCTGGCTAATAGCCTTACCTGGTGCTGTTATAGCAGCAGTTGTTATCCCGCTGAAACTCCCCGCTACAAAATACTGCCAGTGTGCCAGCTTGTCATTGTTCTCGTTGGTCAGAACTTTCTTCCCCGCACCGTAACCGAGGAAACTAAGAGCAAATATTGGAGCTACTCCCGTGATGGGGGCTCCCATGCCTTTGTACAAGCCAACGGCGCTTTCATTACGAACGATCTTGGTGAAACAGTCGAAGGTACCTGGAATAAAGGTGATCAACTTGTGATGCGCTGGATTCATGTGTAAGTTTATTGAGTTGACAAGAAAGGAAAAAGTAAGAAATGAGAAAATCAGAGAAACTGTGAACATAGGAAGATTAGAAAAGAAGAAAGTAGATTGAGATGGTTTGGGCATGTGGAGAGTAGAGGTGAGAGCAACATAGGTAAAAAAGTAGAGAAACTATTTAGAGAAGAGAAAGGGAGGGAGATTGATTGATTGATTGAATATAACCATTTATTTATTTATTTATTTATTTTAAAATTGATGTACAATAAAAACGATCTCTTAAGCTAATACTTAACTTATAGAGAGATTGCTCTCATCTCATAAGTTAGTAATCTTGCCTATCTATTTTTTTTTTTTTTCTTTTTACATAATGAACATTACTTATTTACTTAGGTATATCACACTTTTACATAATGAACATCACACATTTACTTAGGACTTAGGAGAGAAGGTACCTGGAATAAAGGTGATCAACTTGTGATGCGCTGGATTCATGTGTAAGTTTATTGAGTTGACAAGAAAGGAAAAAGTAAGAGATGAGAAAATCAGAGAAACTGTGAACATAGGAAGATTAGGAAAGAAGAAAGTAGAAAGATGGTTTGGGCATGTGGAGAGTAGAGGTGAGAGTAACATAGGTAAAAAAGTAGAGAAACTATTTAGAGAAGAGAAAGGGAGGGAGGTCAAAACTGAGGAGGAGAGATAAGAGAAAGCTTTAAAAAGAGGGATTGGAGGAGCAGAATAATGGAGGGTAACGCCAACCCAAAATAAAACTGGGAAACTGGGAAAAGGTGCAGTTAATGCAGAGAAGAAGAAAAACTTGTGGTCTGTGTCATGGCATGCTTGTTTGGTAGTATGTCCCCATTAGATTATAAGGATATACTATTCTGAATGAGTAGAAAGCTAGAAAAAAGTGGTGGCATTACCAGAGTAAAAGGAAAAAAATGTAGAAATGGCAAAGTTAGTCAAGGAGGCTCTTAGGAATGCTGTCATACCTACAAAAATTCAGAAGAGGCTTTCACAGCTTCTTAACGGAGAATTCATGATTTATTTAATTGGACTAAGGGTGAAATGACACCTTTAACAACTTACTTAGGTCTTACAGGAATTAATCCATGATTTGAATTTATTTGCCTCTACATTCTCACCAATAGGATACCAATCAAATTTCTTACCTACCTTTGTATTGAGGTTTCTCTGTGGACATTGTCTGAAGGCGTACTTTAACCGTGTCAAAAGGATGTCCTACGAGGACAGTTAGAATTCCTCCTACTCCACCAGCAAAGAAATATTTGACCGGATTCTCAGCCATTGTGGTGAAAATAAGTTAGATCA
>NW_007381061.1:0-6306 GCF_000475195.1 Diaphorina citri | reverse complement strand
CGAGTCAGTTCGCGGATATCGCGAGTCATTTCGCGGATATCGCGAGTCATTTCGCGGATATCGCGAGTCATTTCGCGGATATCGCGAGTCATTTCGCGGATATCGCGAGTCATTTCGCGGATATCGCGAGTCATTTCGCGGATATCGCGAGTCATTTCGCGGATATCGCGAGTCATTTCGCGGATATCGCGAGTCATTTCGCGGATATCGCGAGTCATTTCGCGGATATCGCGAGTCATTTCGCGGATATCGCGAGTCATTTCGCGGATATCGCGAGTCATTTCGCGGATATCGCGAGTCATTTCGCGGATATCGCGAGTCCGTTATTCGCGGATATCGCGAGTTAGTTCGCTGATATCGCAAGTTAGTTCGCGGATATCACGAGTTAGTTCGCGTATCTCGCGGGTTAGTTCGCGGATACCGCGAGTTAGTTCGCGAATGTCGCGAGTTAGTTCGCTGATATCGCGAGTCAGTTCGCGGATATCGCGAGTCATTTCGCTGATATCGCGAGTCAGTTCGCGGATATCGCGAGTCATTTCGCGGATATCGCGAGTCAGTTCGCGGATATCGCGAGTCCGTTCGCCGATATCGCGAGTCCGTTATTCGCGGATATCGCGAGTTAGTTCGCGGATATCACGAGTTAGTTTGCGGATCTCGCGGGTTAGTTCGCGGATACCACGAGTTAGTTCGCGAATATCGCGAGTTAGCTCGCTGATATCGCGAGTCAGTTCGCGGATATCGCTACTCAGTTCGCGGATATCGCGACTCAGTTCGCGGATATCGCGACTCAGTTCGCGGATATCGCGAGTCCGTTATTCGCGGATATCGCGAGTCAGTTCGCAGATATCGCGAGTCAGTTCGCGGATATCGCGGGTCAGTTCGCGGATATCGCAAGTTGATTCTCGGATATTCGTGTTTGTAAGTTGAAGAAAAATTGTCGACTTCCTATTTTTTCGTTTCCTAAAATAAAAAAAAAGACTAAATAAAACATCCTTGAGTTTTAGCAGGAAGCAGCTATTATAAAAAAGTAGCCGGAAATTTAGTCTGGCAACACAGCACGGAATGCATTTTCAAACAAACATGGCCGACAACTTTTTCATTTGTGTTTATTTGTGAATTTTCATGGGAAAAGTTATTTTTTCTTATTTCTTTACTCGACTTTCGTACGAAATTAATTTGTATTAATGAGCTTTGAACCATGAGAAAGCTGTTATAAAGTATTACCTATTTACCATATCACTGGAAGGAAAGGTTCCGAGATCATTTTGAAGTTCTGTTCTATGGATTCCCTACCGCGTTGTTGTACCCTTCTGTCATTAAACTTGTAAATATTCTAAAGTGGAGTCTCTTCTCAGAAAAGGAAACCTGCTTGTGCTTCTACTCCGACGGTATCTAATAAATGAAAAATGAAATCCCCAAGGCTTTTCTAAATCAACTCCTTTATGTGTCAACTCTATCCTTCCCTGTTCCAGCCCCATTTACTGGCTTCTTATTCAAGGTAAAACATCATAATAAACTGTTGTGATCATAACTTTGATTCTTTGATCCCTACTAGGTGACATTTGTGTTGAATTTGAATCAGATTTTTCTTGTGGGATCTAAACTGAATTATTACCGATTTCCCCCTCTTCTGAAGGAATGTTGGTAATTTCAGTCCAGAATGTTACATGGGAATTCTACATCTCTTGTCTAACAAACTCTTACGATTCCACAAAAATATTACTTTTGCCAAAGCTCTTGATGGCCAATCAATTGAAGGTTGAAAGGTTAAGCCTGGTGAAGAGAAGCAATTATGTTTTGGTGGTTGTATTAATGGTAATCGGCAATATTGGTTACTGTACAAGTCTCTAAACATGGGATCAGGGCCATGTTTCTGTAAGAAACTAAAACAAACTTAACCAATACTTTAGCTATTAGGCACAATGTGTTTTAGGATTAACAAGCTATGTCATTGATTGATTTTAAGCTCAAAATAAGTATGTGTTACAAATTTAGCCATGTAGGTACCTACTTGTTGACTTCTATGGTTTTCATCGGGTTTCATGTGATATTTTTGATATTACAATGTTATTTTCACAGCAAGTATAAGTACCAGTTCCAGTAACACTGCCTGCTTCATAAAGTATCTGAATTCAACATAGGTACTTAAAATCATGGAATACTGTTGGTAGTGTTGGTCAGAAAGTTGGAACCTTTAGGCAGCTGGCAACTTTCTAGGTCTCTTGAGGACTTTACATAGTATGAGTGCATTTTTCTTTCAGAAAACTTTCAGAAATGGATGGCACCTGTAGGTACCAATTTCCATTTTGAAACTGACATGGCACCCATAAGTACTAAACCACACACAAAAAAAAGTCCATTAGTATCATTTCCATTTCTAAAAGTTTCCTAAATGAAAAATACAAACCATGCAATGTATTTGAATATTTTTTTTTCTTATGTGATTTATTTTGTAACTTTTGCTTAGTAAAAAATGCAATGTGCAAAGTTCTCATGGAAGAGGCTAGAATCAAGTAAATGAGGATTTTTTCCTCATCCTGTGTTTAGATATTATTGTGAATCAATCAATCAATCAATCAATCAATCATAATTACAAGTTGACGGTTATATTCCTCTATGCCAGAGTGGCAGTCAGTAATTTGGTATTTTTCCTCCTTCAAGTTGGAGTGTAGACCAAATGGTATTTATTCTGAACTCCACAGCTTTCAATATTCAGAATACCTACTGGATTTATAATTACTTAAAGATGCTTGGTTACCTAATATACTTTCTAATGGTTTTCATGTTTTCAAACCATTTTAAAGAATATTGCAATATTTTTTTCCTGTCTGCTTTATAGGGTTTTACAATAGAGGAAAAACAATGCTTCTTGGGTCTTGTTTCATTAATGTTAGCATTTGTTCACAGGATTTTTTTTACAAAAGTCAAAGTATCTCCAAGTCTCCTTGAATTTTTGAGATTTCCATGAATTTTTGAGATTAGTTTGTACTAAATGTCAAAAGGTTGTCCATCAGAAATTTTTTTTCTTAAATTTCAATTTTTGGACTAGTTTTACATTTTTAGCCTCTGAAACAACCCTAGCTAGTTTGATTTTTTTGGGTTGACATTTGGTTTGGCTACAAAAATTTAACAAGTGGATACTCTTTACACTCAACCTTTACACTCAACCTTTTCTATTTCTTTAGCAAAGGAAATTTCAGGCTGTTATCCTCTTTGATAAAAGTCCTCCAGCCAGACTAAGCTGGTCTACTGCCTGTTTAACATCCCCCCAGACCAGACTTGTTTTTCTGAAAGATATTTTTCTAAAAGTTGGATTTTTGAACAGTAGTTAAATTATTTATTTTTTACATTACAGTATTTTTCTTCATTTGCTGTTTCAGAGGGTAATACAATGGTGGAACGGCAAGTGTCCGTTTCGACCAGCCTGCCGGTATGGCTGATCCAATGAAAGGCGAAGAGAAACCGCCGGCTGCAAACTTTGCCACAACCACATCTAGCACCACAGCTGCAACTAACTTTGAATATGATAACGAGACCGAGTGGGATGTTGGTATAGGTGAGTGATATTTTTGCGCCCACACAACTTCTAAAACAAATTCCATGAAAAAAGTTTAAATCCAATTTCTGACCCTGAGCTTTGTCCAGCTGATGAGTTGCAATTAGAAATACACTTAATAGGCACGGTCTTATGATTTTTAAACAACAACAGCTTTTGCTTAATACCTCAGGAAACATTTGTGGGTATTTATATGCTCTGGGGACTTTTTAGTCTTATTTTGACCTCCTGCATTGATGGTAAAAATATCAATTGTGGACACCATGTATAAAATACCTAATCTTTTTCTTTGCCTTTTCCAATGACAAATGGGGTTGGTGTCTTTCATCAGCCTCTCAATCAGCCCTAACTAGGGTGATTGCTTTGGGCTGACATTTGGTTTTGGCTACAAATTTTACAATTGGATAATGGGATAATGGGACTACATGTCCTAATTCGACAGTCTAAATAAATTGGATGCCCTTCACACTCAACCTTTGCTATTTCTTTAGCAAGGGAAATTCAGGCTGGTATCCTCCCTGCTTAAAGTCAGCCAACCAGACTAAGCTGGTCTACTCCTGTTTAACGTTCTCCAGCAAGCCAAGTACCCAATAGAAAGTAAAAAGCTTCTAATTATTTGATTTTTCTCTTCTTTCTTTCCCCAGGTGATCTTATCATAGACTTGGATGCCGACATAGAGAAAACAACGACCACACCAGCACCAAGCTCAAGCACTATTCTTCCTCCACCAAGTATATCTTCACCGCTCAAACCTCTCTCCTCTTCTCTGCCTCTGGGGAAGCAGCTCTCGCATCATCCTCATTTAGGTACCAGTGCGGGACCCGCCAGCCCAATCATGGCTGTAGAACACTCTGCCACTGTAGACAAAGGTAATAATGAGGTTATGAGTTTCAATTCCCACCCTATAAAGATAAAACTAGGTTTGGATAAGTCCTTCTATGGGGACAGACAGACCGACCGACTGACAAACACCGAAGCAAATACAATAGTCCGTCCCTTATACCTTTTTATTACTATTGTAATAATAAAGGAAGGACGGACTAAAAACAAAACTTATTTCTATTGGTTAACACAACATTTTTAGCCAGACTAGGTATTACAATTCTCCTATTTCAATTGCAAATATTCAGCCGGTTGTTTTCTGGTGTTCTCATGTTGATCCAGCACCTGAATGGGAAGTATTGTGTCTCTTATTTCCTATCTGATGTGGGATATACCATGGGATGGGCATGCTACAACACAGACCATAAGAGTCCTATGTTTCAGATTTTGCCAAAAGAGGGACAGAAACAATGCTAATTAATTTAGCCCACTTCTCAAAATCATCTTTTCATTTCTTATTTTAAATGGAAATGCACATTCACAAGTTAGAGATTCTACCATCATTATTACCTATGTCAAATTTAAAGCTTTTCCCTAATTTTAACCTGTTTTATTCTCAATAATTTCCAGGTCTAAAAATGAAAATCAAACGCACTCAGAAGCCGTCGGGTAACAAACAACATGAGATTGTCAAGTCGGGAGGATCTGGTGCCTCGGGTAGTACCATGGGATCTTCAGCCAGTGTAGGCAATTCTTCCTCTGGTAAGTATTGGATTTTTATAAGCTTAACCCTTTAAGGCTGTTTGACCCTACAGCTAAGCCGCCCGGGCCCCCTGCACCCCCGGCTGGTGTGGCCCCTGGGACCTCCCTCATCAATTCTATTCACTCGACAACAGGTGAGTCTTCTTCTTAATCAGATTTTCTTGTGTTCAGACTGCAATAGCTTCTTGGTTATGGATAACTTTATTCAAGCATTGATATTTTCTTCAAAGTTATGTACGTATGTATGAATGTTCAGATAAAAATAAAGTATTTCTTGAGAAAAAAAAGAAGAAGATTCACAGGTAATTACAATGCCAATAATCCTAAGTTTATGTTCAGACAGGGTTGACGCTTTTCGTCAGCCTGCCAATCAGCCCTAGCTAGGGTGATTGCTTTGGGCTGACATAACTAAGCTTGCAGTGGGAAAACAGAAATGATAAACAAATAGTGAAGAAGTATATGTTTATCATTTCAACCTACCTAGCCTCTCTAAATCATTCTGATTCTGTTTGCTCTTTGTTACTCCCTCCTTAATTGAGTATCTGTTTTATATTTCTCTTACAGGCAACCTGCACAATTCCTCCTCCTCTGTTGTGACATCATCAGCATCCGGTCTCTCTGATCTGCATGACATTCGATCGGTGTTGAATATTGAAACTAAAATGAAGAAAAATCGTTTCTTGCTCAACTGCTAAGTTTTAGCAGAGTAGTGTGTATCTAGTAACTACTGGAAAATAATACTTTCTTAGATGGGATACCAGGTTAACAGCAGTGTTTAAAACGATTTGTCACACTCCTGGAAAATTTTCAAGGTGTTGGTTAACCTGTTGTATCATTTTTCCACTGTGCAAAGTAGTTCTAGGCGTAATCTTTTGAAGAATTTCTTCACCTTTTACAAGACAAGCACGAAACAAAAATGACATCTAAATTGGATATTGAATTGACATGTTAAGTTGCATAAGTGCGGATTTTGTAGGAAAAAAAATTACATGTCTTATCGTCCCGAAAGCAAAGAAAGAAGGACAGACAGAATAGGAGAAAACCAGTCGTTCCTAGAACGAACGTTACCTGTGTAGGATAAAATTTGCCCTGGGCGGGTATCCAAATTTTGAAATTTGAGTTAATTTTATGAGAAATTTTTCTTATTGTCTTCTAGGGGTAAGGAT
>NW_007381060.1:8412-16764 GCF_000475195.1 Diaphorina citri | reverse complement strand
AGTTTTGTTTTAGAGTGTGTGTAATTTAATAATTTTCATTTAGATTGGTTTTTCTGTTGAATTCGGAGCTTAATAAGAGAAGAATAATATCTAGGTACATGATTTGTGTGGATATATCTTCTGGGTATGACGTTGTTCAATGTTCAGAAGTTCTTACTCAATTCTACCTGTATTAATTATTTTAAGTATAGACATGTATTATTAAACAGAAGAAATCAAGTACAAAATAGTTATCCTTAATAAGCGCATTAACTAGAAATTAAACAATTTTTTACCTGAATTTGAATGTGTCCTACTGTGTAACCGATTGAGAAATTACACCATTTCAGTATTTTCAGTTGATTGTAGGGCCTTCAAATAATTAAAAGGTCCTGTAAAGGGATCTAACACAGATATATAACATACCTACAGTAACTTTATGTCCTAACTTCATACGGATGTTGTTGAAACGTGCCGCTAAAGTGGACTTATATTTTGTGATAGCTGGTAGAGCATGGCAACTGGCATGGTATGCATTTTGTGCAATTTATATTATGTAAAGGAAAGCTATAGCTAATATTTATCATCATAGCAACTGGGAACTGGCCATAAAATGGACAAGCTGCGAAATTTTAAAGGTATATCCACACATTACACTTCACTATATCTAAATAACAATGACAAAATTAAACAAAAGTCACTAACAGATTCCCCTCAGGCTGAAGTAAACAAGGCATTCAAACAAAAACATATTCCTATTTTAAACAAAATTGTCTGCTCCGTAAAAATTGAAACTTGAAAGTAGGGGTACCTACAGAAGATTACTCATGTAGATATCAAATCAACCCACCTTCATTGACTTGAAATTGAAACTCATTTTCAAACTCAGGTATCACTAAAAGAGTTAACTTTAGACGAAAACACAAAATTTGCTTTGTGTTCCGCGTATTTTGTGCTCCCTCTCATACCGGATGGTATGGATGTTTGGGTCCATTTTCAGGAAATATTGCAGATTCAGAATAGTAGCTAATCGTGAGATAAGTGCCCCATGCCTATCTCATGGACACAGAAAGCAAAGTAAATAAGTAAGTGACTTAATCAACAGGAATACTCCTATTTGAATGATTTCATTTAAGTGGCTGGCCATAAGCACCATAAAAATGGTGGACCGGCCTTTGAGAAGCAACCGCGGTCTTTCAAACATATTCCTATTTTAAACAAAATTGTCTGCTCCGTAAAAATTGAAACTTGAAAGTAGGGGTACCTACAGAAGATTACTCATGTAGGTATCAAATCAACCCACCTTCATTGACTTGAAATTGAAACTCATTTTCAAACTCAGGTATCACTAAAAGAATTGTTAACTGTAGACGAAAAAAAAAAATGATTAAAAGCAGACATTTTGTTCAAATAGGGTGTGCGGTCTTTTAGACTTGGGATCGGAAAGAGGATCCGTTTCTAAGCTCCGGAAGCGATTTGATCTGACCGAGCGGCTCTAAGCTTTCATTAATGTAAAACACGGATGACTGTTGTATTACTAGATTACTACTCCTTATTCTTCAAGCTGCTACTGATGACGAAATGTATAAAAGTAGTTCATGCCTTCAACAAAGCCTTGGTTTACAAGTCCCAAGCTTCAGAAAAAAAAACATAATTTTACTGAAACTTTGTTAATTACCTATCAATTGTTAACTTGTCAATAACTCTACTGTGTTTACCTATTCCAACTTTGGAAGTTAAATCTTTCTCTGAAAATTCGAGTTGGGAAGATTGTGCTCCTCTGGGGAGTAGGTTAAAATTTTCAGCCCTTTCCGATTTTTTTTACTCGTGTGAGTGGCATGCTTGAATCTTTTTTTTTTCAACAGGTTTGACAGAGGGAATTGTAACTGCTATGGTCTTATCGTCCGTGTGTTCTACCCATAGGTAATACTTGAAAGCATACTATTCAGATCACCCCGTAACAGACCCCATTACATTACAATTTAATATATTATACTAAAATGGTACATAGAGCAAAAAATGTTTGTCCGTTCCGAGAACGAACATTATCCCATCAGGATAAAATCCGCCCCGGGCGGGAATCGAACCCGCGGCCTACCGCTTACAAGGCAGACGCGCTACCAACCAACTAGGCTTGTGGATCTTACTCAATGGAGAATTGAAAGTGAAAAACTCATATCCAAGTCGAGGTAATAATGAAATTTAGTCCAAAATCCCACAAAAATGAATACCACATGAACTCAAACGACTGTGAAATTTCTTCCACTCAAGGAACCCTCCTCTCCTCTCGACCATTTTTCACGCATTAATTTAACCCTTCCCCGCCCTATTCTTTAGTAGGAATTCACTTGTGCTCTATGAAGGCCGTTTTGGAGAAAAAATATTTAACTAGGTATATCGAAAACATAATGGTAGGTACATACATAACTACTTGTATCTGTATAAGTAGTGGTACCATCATGATTATCGGTCATTTGTATTATAGGTCGCTTTTAAATTGACGCTGATTCAAGAGTCAAATCGTATTTTTAATAGCTTTAGACGAGTACCTAATACAAAGATAGAGATTAATTTCCCCGATTATAATAAAGACTACTCGGATGAATATTAATTAGAAAAATAAATTGCAGTCATTGAAAGTTTTCGATTAATTGATCGCATACGAAATTTCGAGCCCAAAGTTTTCCTCTAGTTATCCACGACCAAAAAGTTCTCTGAAAGTTATTTGCTAATAAATTACAATGATAGATGAGCTATCGAACTGCAATTCTGCACTACTGAGTGCGCCTTTGTGTCAGAACTTTTGATACCAAATTGCTCCCTTATCTTTTAATGGTTTTTAAACATTCAATTTCTTCACTCGTTGCAATCAATGGAAGAAACATCTGATTCTATGTTTATATACCTAGATCGTCATATTCCCATTTTACTGACTTTTCTACAATCTACATGTACCTGTTCTTACTAGCTTACTACCCGTAATTTGCAAGTACAAATTATTGTGTCCATTGTCTACTTGTCAAGGGTTGATATTTTTGTGTATTCAACATAGAACCAGGGATGAAATTAATTTCATACTGAGAGAACATAATTTTTCTCCTGATGAATTTGAAACAAAGCTTTCCCCCAAACAAATAAGTAAGAATGGGTATGACGTTGTTCAATGTTCAGAAGTTCTTACTCAATTCTACCTGTATTAATTATTTTAAGTATAGACATGTATTATTAGACAGAAGAAATCAAGTACGTACAAAATAGTTATCCTTAATAAGCGCACTAACTAGAAATTAAACAAGTTATTACCTGAATTTGAATGTGTCCTACTGTGTAACCGATTGAGAAATAACACCATTTCAGTATTTTCAGTTGATTGTATGGAAATGGAAACTAAATAACAACTGACTTGGGACTTTTATTTTTAAAATTGGCAAAAGAAAGCTATAGCTAATATTTATCATCATAGCAACTGGGAACTGGCCATAAAATGGACAAGCTGCGAAATTTTAAAGGTATATCCACACTTCACTGAAATATTGACTTATTGGAACAGTTTCCCACTAAAGAAAACATTGTAGAACAAAATTATCATCCGACATTTCCAACACAAGTGTGGACTCTGCTTTAGACAAAGCTTTCGGGGACAAAACCCGATATTGAAATTCCCGACCCACTACCCACCCCTGAAACCCCCATCACCAGCATGGTAAGCACCAGGGTATATTTCAAATAAAAGCCAACACAGCAAGCACCAAAAGAGAGTAAAAAAAAAGTTCTGATTTTGAACGGCACAAGTGAGAGAGAGAGGAAGTGATATTAAAAATAAATTACGCTCTCTTTTTTTTCCCCTGCCAAAGTAAAATTTATAGCAAATTTTTTTTCTTACCTTTCCTTTTATTACACTAGATTTTTTTTTTTTTTCGCCTCCCAGTTAAAAGAGGCGAAGAAGATTTAAATTTTACCCAATAGATACCTATTTACTTATACCCATGCATGTATATTCCCTATATCTATATGTAGCTACCTAGCTCAGGGAGCGTCGCTTTATTGAAATGAAAAATCGATTTCGTCGTAGGAAATAAATTCTCTACCCTTGAACGACGCGAGATAAAATCGAGTTTAATTTGATGGGTAGCAGGTAGGCAGTGTGGGTAGAGGCGAAGAAGATTTAAATTTTACCCAATAGATACCTATTTACTTATACCCATGCATGTATATTCCCTATATCTATATGTAGCTACCAAGCTCAGGGAGCGTCGCTTTATTGAAATGAAAAATCGATTTTGTCGTAGGAAATAAATTCTCTACCCTTGAACGACGCGAGATAAAAACGAGTTTAATTTAATGGGTAGCAGGTAGGCAGTGTGGGTACTATTAGGTTGGGTAAAGTGGGTCAGGTGAGAATCTACTATGGGCAAATAAAACATCAGGACGGTGTATTATTTCTCTGGCTTTACTCATTATCGAAAGTAAAAACTAATATCTCTAAGGCATATTATTATGAGGATTATCTTATTATTTTCCTTTTGAAATTTGGGTCAGGTGAGAATCTACTATGGGCAAATAAAACATCAGGACGGTGTATTATTTCTCTACTCGTAATATGGGCTTTACTCATTATCCAAAGTAAAAACTAAAATCTCTAAGGCATATTATTATGAGGATTATTTTATTATTTTCCTTTTGAAATGGATTGCCCGTGTAAATAACAATAGAATGCAGAATTTGCAGTATTTACAGTAGCACCTTCTAATAGCTTCTATGGTCAAATCCATCATTGATGTTTTTTATAGGGCGCATTGCATACTCAAATAATTTCACGGCATTCATACAAATTAGAACACTCGAGATGGTGACGCATCCCATGAAAGAAGTGAAACAGACATCTCCACTATTTATTTTTGGTATACTACTTAGCGTATTGCATACTCAAATGATTTCACGGCATTCATACAAATTATTATGTACCCCATAGTCATGTCAAATTGGAAAATAGAGAAGCATTCACAAAACCTTTAGGTACCCCTAAGTTTGAAAAATCCTCACTCCTAACCTTCTGAGCTAAACCTAAATGTAAAACATACGAATAGGTAAACCTTTTTTCTACTAGAAAAAATAGTTGGTGTCTACCATTGTTTCAGCAAACCATTCAGAAGAATATTCTTTTTTTCATAGGTGCTGTTTTATAATGTGCATATTATGCATTATGCATGTACGAGGTACATTTATGCACACTACACGATTTTAAAGCCTGTATGGCGTAGTAAAAATTTATTGAGTGGAAGTAATTTTATGATGCCTCACGTTATGGTGAGGTACAGGGGTCTGATTAAATTGACACAGCAGAGTAATCATCTCTATTCAGAAGTAGGGGCAAATGCACAGAAGTACACCTACAGTATCCACACTCTCAACATTTATACGAGTATGTAATTATGTATAGGGAGAATTGATTGGACTAAAACAGCCCAGATTTTCGTCAAAGCCTTCGAAGGCCGTGAGACCATTATATCACGGTAACGGACACACACATAAAAAATGGATAGAAACACGAAAATTGGAGTTGTGTCTACTGGTATCAAAGGGGCTCTCAAGGTAGGATATGTTTGGTGGGGATTGGTAACTTTTGGTTGGTTGTAAGATTTGCTTCCAATACAGACATGCAGGAAAGACTTCATCCTCTGATCCTCTCTACTAGGTACTCACCCACAGTTTAAAAATCAACTCGCCACCAAGAAAGTCCTGATATCTGAAGTATAGTCCTGAGATTCCTGAGCCAAAAACACGTCACTGAATAAAATTTCAGGACTTTAAAACCCCTCTGATGAGTGATGATACACCACTGGCAAGAACAATATAATTAAAGGAAATGAATTCAAGAAATTCAATTACAATAATGTAAATTATATCCAATAGAGAAAGAAAGAAAACTAAAACGTTTGCAGATAAAGTAATAAATATCTGATGATGATGTGAGGAAGTTGAACTTAGAGGCTGGAATGTAAATACAAGCGAGATAATGAGAAAGGAGGAAAAGAAGAAAACAAAGAAGAAAAAGAAGAACAATAACAAAAGGAAGAAGAAGAAGACGAAGAAGAAAAGGGAGAAGGAGGAGAAGATGGAAAAAAGGAAGTATATAAGAGGAGACAATGGAGAAGAAAGGAAAATGGAGTGAGATGAAGAAGCATTTCATTATGATGATTATGAATATTACGATGCTCTTTGGGAAAATTGATGATGAATTATTCCATTTCTTGAATTACGTAGGTACCTAGATAACTAATTGCTATTCTATTTAAAAATTCATGATAGTACCTAGATATTTTCTTTTAGTTCTATAGATTTTTGTAGGAAGTAGGAATCACCTCAATTTTGCGAACACAAAATTTCGCAGCCATCAATGGAGATGTATCATTTTAAAGATTTATTAGAAATTAGACCATATTACTTATGTCCCAACATGATCAATCGATCATATATTGTAGATTTTTTTATTCTTAATATTTATCAGAGTGTGCCAACAATTATAAAATACAACTAGGTAAATAGAAGAAAAATAATAGGTACAAATACAGAATAATATTCAAAGAAAACTGTGGAACTGTAGTGAGATCGATTGATCGATGGCAAAGTTACGCGCATAAGGAAAATAAGCAGAAACTCTTGACTTGATGTATCTGACGCCAGGGAAATTTGAAAGCAAAATAGGGAAATAGTTATTGAATAGAGAATTAAGAGAGGAAAACAACTCCAAGATACCCAACATATCTTCAAATGTTACTTATTGAACTGTAGTGAAGATAGAAAAAGGTTCTTTGACACCTCCAAAGTTGAAATCAAGATTTCTCTAAAGATACCACTCTTTAGACAACTTTGATGAGCTACTTATAAAAGTCATTTTCACATTTGAAACCGTCAACCAAAGTTGAAATCAAGATTTCTCTAAAGATACCACTCTTTAGACAACTTTGATGAGCTACTTATAAAAGTCATTTTCACATTTGAAAGCGTCAATATACAATGGATGCTCAGAAAACCATACGCATAGAACATTTCAAAACATTCTTAATAAACTGGATAAAACTGGAAACAATCCTTGTTCCTCTTCAGTAAGAAGGAAAATGTTTGGTCCTAATATCTTCAATATGTTCATTACAGTTTCTTGAAGAGTGAGTTAGAGAGAGAAGAAAAATCCTTGAAATATTAAATCAAGATTTCTCTAAAGATACCACTCTTTAGACAACTTTGATGAGCTACTTATAAAAGTCATTTTCACATTTGAAACCGTCAATACCTATACTATGGATGCTCAGAAAACCATACCCATAGAACATTTCAAACTGGATAAAACTGGAAACAACCCTTGTTCCTCTTCAGTAAAAAGGAAAATGTTTGGTCCTAATATCTTCAATCTGTTCATTACAGTTTGTTGAAGAGTGAGTTAGAGAGAGAGAGAGAGAAGAAAAATCCTTGAAATATTTACCGTTCCTCTTCAGTAAAAAGGAAAATGTTTGGTCCTAATATCTTCAATCTGTTCATTACAGTTTGTTGAAGAGTGAGTTAGAGAGAGAGGGAGAGAGAAGAAAAATCCTTGAAATATTTATGTAGATGAGTACCAAAAGGGAAACACTTTTCTTCAGGAAGTATCTGGGTAATAGGTACCTGTGTAAGTACCTTCATATAAAATTTCAAAGATTAGCACAAAACTATACACAAAGAAAAACAACATTTCTTCTTTCTAACTCATCAATTCACATCTCTTTAGCTCCCACTTGCATCCCTTCTTCTTTATCTCTCTTTCTTTCCTCTTCCTTCTTTAATGTCAAGATCAAACATGGAAAGGAAGAGAGGAAGAACTTCTTCTCATTCTTCTTTTACTTCTTCTTTATTCAATCCTACTTTAATCTAACTCCTCTTTTATCTCCTGAATGGAAAAAAAAATAACCTTACGCCGAATCCGTCCGAATTTTTAAATATTAAATAATCTGATTATTTTCTTTTTGTAATTTATAAAAAAAAAAAACTTTGAATATTTAAAAGAAGGAAAAAATAATTTAATAGAAATCACCATTAGGTAAAACGGAATTATTTAATATTAAAGAAAGCATTCTCGCAGTTAAAAAAGATCATCTTCTTTGGAGTTTATGGATACGGTTGTTGTGAAAAAAGCCAAGAAAATGAGCAGCAAAATGGAAGATGGATTTTTACAGTGCTTTTTGGTTGACACATAATATGTTTTTTGAACAAATTCGGCAGAATTTTTTTTTTGTAATTAATAACTTTATCATCTAAAGCTTTTTCGCCTTAGAAGAAAGATTGAGTAGTGCGTCCTCCATTACAAAGACCCTATGTCACCAGTCTTTTGTAATACTCATT
>NW_007381060.1:0-7169 GCF_000475195.1 Diaphorina citri | reverse complement strand
GAAATTCTACCCGGGAATAATAAATACATCTCTTGTTATGGTGTACTTAGTGGTGTATTTCTCCTCCTCAATATCCACCTCCTTGAAATGTTTATTTGAGCAAAGTATTAGGATCAAATATTGTCAAAGATGTTGCCCATTTTAATCACCTCAATCCACTGAGAGGTAACCAAAACTACATAAACAACACATAGCAGTAAATACCTAGTACAGTTTATTTAAAATGCTACTTATTGATAGGTATTCCTAGATAGTTTCCTCCGTTGTTAAATTTATAAAGTAAGAACTTCTGACGGGTTTCAAGTTTTAACTCGGTGATGTTGTATCTATTGAAATTCTCTGTAGAACTGTTTGTTTTTCATAGCAAATACGCAACCATTGGGCCATCAAGAACCATGTAGGCTCCCCTATTCAATGTTCTTCAATTCACTGAACTAGTAAATCTGGGCCTGGGTTTTGTGTCCACATACTTACATCATTCACTCTACAATATCAATGGAGACAAAATAGTGGAACATGTTACGTATGATTGAAAACGATTGACAAGATTTTGTTACAAAATTTGTGCTTTATCTATTTCTTTCTTTCAAGGGAATTCCAAAGGTTTTCACTTCTTTGCTTGAGGTTTCTGTGTAGCGCATTTCCAAAATGGTTCTGAGAAGATTTTGTTACAAAATTTGTGCTATATCTATTTCTTTCTTTCAAG
Organism: Diaphorina citri; assembly: GCF_000475195.1. Classification (NCBI taxonomy): domain Eukaryota; kingdom Metazoa; phylum Arthropoda; class Insecta; order Hemiptera; family Psyllidae; genus Diaphorina; species Diaphorina citri. The sequence goes on along the minus strand of NW_007381060.1, from coordinate 6,463 downwards.
GGAATTCCAAAGGTTTTCACTTCTTTGCTTGAGGTTTCTGTGTAGCGCATTTCCAAAATGGTTCTGACCTAAAAAACGTACAGAGTTATTGACAGAGCTGAGTTTCATCCATTGAAATATTTTCCTTGGAATTTCTTTTTCAATCTTGCTGATTGTTTTTAAAGTTCTGACAGAGTCATGTTCTTCCTCATGGGTAAATTCCTTACTCCGCGTGTGAGAGAAGCTCAAACCAAACCCCTTCAAGAGTTCGGATAAGAGTCTTCAACTTCCAAAAACCTCTTATCAAAATCAACCGTTTTCAAAGGAAGACAAAGATTCACAGATACAAAAGTTGCGAGGACTTTGTTTGCTCTGAATAGGATGCGGGAAAGGTCCAAAAGGAAAATTTTCGCTTTTGTTGTGTCCCAATGTCGTCTATCTCGAGTTACACAGACAATCCAGCCATCTGTTTTTCCATAGAATGATGTTTACACACTCCACGTAACTTGATGAGAGAGAGAGAGAGACCGAGTAAGTTACGTACCTATATCATACAATATGCTCTGACAATAGGAGGGGAAAAAGTTAGTTCTGTTATTTTTTTCTGGGAAATCTACGTGCAGAAAATTTACTCATAATCCTGATTATACTCGTATGTGTACCTCGCATAGGTAATATAGGGGGTGCTTCAAAAGGATGAAATAAAAATCTTTTATTTTACACATACTGACATAAAAAGTCTATAAAATTAATTTATTTATCTGTTCAATCTCCTTCTCATCATGAAATTAATCAGTCATGTTCTTCCTCATGGGTAAATTCCTTACTCCGCGTGTGAGATTCGAGAAGCTCAAACCAAACCCCTTCAAGAGTTCGGATAAGAGTCTTCAACTTCCAAAAACCTCTTATCAAAATCAACCGTTTTCAAAGGAGTCATGTTCTTCCTCATAGGTAAATTCCTTACTCCGTATGTGAGAGAAGCTCAAACCAAACCCCTTCAAGAGTTCGGATAAGAGTCTTCAACTTCCAAAAACCTCTTATCAAAATCAACCGTTTTCAAAGGAAGACAAACATTCACAGATACAAAAGTTGCGAGGACTTTGTTTGCTCTGAATAGGATGCGGGAAAGATCCAAAAGGAAAATTTTCGCTTTTGTTGTGTCCCAATTTCGTCTATCTCGAGTTACGCAGACAATCCAGCCATCTGTTTTTCCATAGAATGATGTTTACACACTCCACGTAACTTGATGAGAGAGAGAGACCGAGTAAGTTACGTACGGAAAAGGTCCAAAAGGAAAATTTTCGCTTTTGTTGTGTCCCAATTTCGTCTATCTCGAGTTACACAGACAATCCAGCCATCTGTTTTTCCATAGAATGATGTTTACACACTCCACGTAACTTGATGAGAGAGAGAGACCGAGTAAGTTACGTACCTATAGCATACAATATGCTCTGACAATAGGAGGGGAAAAAGAGAGTGAAGTTAGTTATTTTTTTCTGGGAAATCTACGTGCAGAAAATTTACTCATATCCTGATTATACTCGTATGTGTACCTCGCATGGGTAATATAAGGGGTGCTTCAAATGGAGTGCTCTGACAATAGGAGGGGAAAAAGAGAGTGAAGTTAGTTATTTTTTCTGTGAAATCTACGTGCAGAAAATTTACTCATATCCTGATTATACTCGTATGTGTACCTCGCATGGGTAATATAAGGGGTGCTTCAAATGGATGAAATAAAATTGTTTTATTTTACACATTCTGGCCTGGCTGGAACATAACCCACACAAGCTTGTTTCTGAAGCTGTCGAACCAACCACTATTCAATGTTTGGTTGATTTGTGTGAGGTTCGATGCTGAGGGGGAACCACAAGGTTTCAAACCCTGTAGAAAGGATGAACACAGGATATTGGTTTCAGTGAAGCTATACACAGCACACACGTTTCAGATAAGAAAGACTCCAGGATACGAGAAAAATGTTATTTACTGTAGGTAGATAGGTATTAGGTACCAGAAATTGGTATCCATGGTTACTCAATTTTATTTCTCTGGATTAAATCAGAGCTGAGCTCATGCAGATAGCCTCTATCTATTTCAGACATGAAATATTTAAATTTCTGATGTTAACTTGGTGACGTATACCTAATACCCTTTGCTTTCTGATAATATAATCCCCAACATTCCCCAGGGAGTGGGTAATGCCTATGAATACATTTTGTCTGTTCAGTCTTATGAACTTTGTATCTGGGTGAGAGTAATTCCTGTTTTAATATTCCACCAGGCTTGGGTTTAGGGTTTTTTTCACTCTTAGATAATTAAATCCCCAAGGGTAAAATGCATACTTTTCTCCGGAGGCTATATTGTTCAGTCTTATGAACTTTGTATCTGGGTGAGAGTAATTCCTGTTTTGATATTCCACCGCAGGCTTGGGTTTAGGGTTTTTTCACTCTTAGATAATTAAATCCCCAAGGGTAAAATGCATACTTTTCTCCAGAGGCTATAAGCAGTGTAATGTATTCTGTCTCATGAGGAGCATTATAATTTGCTGATGATGACCTACTAATCATGACCTCTCCAAAGTCACTCCTTACAAAATACTGATTTTTCAACCCTTGGACTTTTCATTGAACAAAGTTTCGCCTTTGAGTCAATCGCCAGAAAATTGACCGCTTTGTTTATCGAAATTTTAAAGCTTGAGTGAACCCGACACTTACCTCAAAGGAAAATAATTTGCTATCGCAACTACTAATCATGACCTCTGCAAAGTCTGCGTTTCACACGCGCTGCCACTCCTCACAAAATGCTGATTTTTCAACCCTTGGACTTTTCATTGAACAAAGTTTCGCCTTTGAGTCAATCGCCAGAAATTGACCGCTTTGTTTATCGAAATTTTAAAGCTTGAGTGAACCCGACACTTACCTCAAAGGAAAATAATTTGCTATCGCAACCAAGTTCAAATTTATGCAAAAAACAAGATCAAATCACAAGTAGCTCTTCAAACAAGCTTCGCCAAGATAGAAGTGGAAAGACGAGAAGAATTTATAATGGTACCAAGAAAACATCATGATAAAAGGAAACTGGAGCAGCAAGACGACGGGGAGATACGTACATTTGGGAGTAGGAAAATTGATATTCGCCATTATGAAGCAAACAAGTGTATTATTATTCCGAGCAGCAAGACGACGGGGAGATACATACGTACATTTGGGAGTAGGAAAATTGATATTCGCCATTATGAAGCAAACAAGTGTATTATTATTCCGAAGAATATACGGATGAATAACAGCAAGACGACGGGGAGATACGTACATTTGGGAGTAGGAAAATTGATATTCGCCATTATGAAGCAAACAAGTGTATTATTATTCCGAAGAATATACGGATGAATACAAAATATAAAAATAGGGGCACACAAGTGATCACACACATCAACAAAATGCTGAGGAACGAAGAAAAAGTGGAGAGGGAAGCACAAGATGATATAGGGAAAATGTGTAATAATATTATCTACCTTCACGTTATTTTGGAAAATAAAATCGAGACAGTTTTTTGTTGACCATGAGGAATAAATAGAGGAATAAGGACGGTGAGGAGATGAAGATGAAGAAACAGGGGGAAGAAAAAGAGAAATGAGAAAGAAGAGGACGAGTATTGATACAAATTTGTTTGTCAAATGAAAATAAGTTTATACTGTCCCTTTTCTCTGCAAATAGATGTTCCAGATAACATTCACCTATTTGCAGTGAAACGTATCTCTACTCCAACTTTACAGGATACCTTTGAATAGTTAGAGACTAAAGTTCAATGTGCAGATGTGCAATGAATTTAAAACAAGTCCTGGTGAGAGAGGTACAAAAGAAATCAAATAAAAAGTTTCTAGGACTTCATGTTCAATAAAGAATACACCAGAAAGAACGATCTCCATCAAACTTTATCGTCTTGAAAACAGCATACACACAATTTCATAGAAATGAGCATAAGTTCATAAGTTAAAACTGAATATAAAAAGCTATAATATTTTATTATTTTCCTGATGAGACTAAAGTTCAATGTGCAGATGTGCAATGAATTTAAAACAAGTCCTGGTGAGATAGGTACAAAAGAAATCAAATAAAAAGTTTCTAGGATTTCATGTTCAATAAAGAATACATCAGAAAGAACGATCTCCATCAAACTTTATCGTCTTGAGAGCAGCATACACACAATTTCATAGAAATGAGCATAAGTTCATAAGTTAAAACTGAATATAAAAAGCTATAATATTTTATTATTTTCCTGAGAAATGCTGGATAATTCTCGGAATGAGCTTTCAGAGGAAAATAAGATTGAACTTTGAATTTAGTTCAAATCGAAATGATTGCGATATTTGTTCATCTTTGCCCTTGGATATTATGAATAAAATTCTGAGTTTTATGAACCCAACAACAATAACTCACAGCCCCTTTGGGTCGGTCCTATGACCATGTATTTTATTCAAATTTGGGTTCTTTCGGCAAACGTTTCTATCGAACTCTTACACATAAGATGACATACACAAACTCAAAGGTAGATTCGTAGAAGCTTAACCCATCCTTTTGACTGTTTGCCTTTACACCTAAGCTTCCAACCTGGCTTTTCCGTACGTAATATGTTACTATTACAATCTACAAACTCATTTCAAACTTCACTGGGTACCCAGAACTGATCGCATCCACTTCATCAAAGATAAACATGTCTCCCATTCAATAGAGAAGACTCGGGATGCCATTCTTTTGTGTACAGAATGGAAAAAAATACAAAACGTCCTTTTCCTCGAACGGCTAGAGTTTCCCAAATTTGTACTATATGATTTTACCTATTATTTGTACTACAATATTTCCTCACACTTTTTTCTTCTTTAAAATATCTCAACTCCATACCCAAAAAGCCCGCTCTGAGGCTTAGATGTAGGGGCGAATTCCCCAAAAAATGGGTAAAGCTTATACGAATCTATGAAATCCTTTATGGGTAAAGCTTATACGAATCTATGAAATCACATTTTGTACTACTACACTGGTAGATGACTGGAGCATCTGACATCTCCACTAATCAGGAGTAAATATGTCAAGTCCACAAAAAGGAACTCGGCCGATTACCCCGTGAAGAATAATTTGGGTAATTATCCTGAACTTCTCGACACTGCACTTGTTTACTAAAGTTCGTAATCGTAAGTAGTGACAATGGGGTATCACTACTTGCGAGGAGTGCTTGGAGATCACATTTGAGAACCACTGCCTTATTCGGCATTATCTCTATGTCTGCGAATGTCCAGACTATTTTTCTTCAAAACATCTCAACTCCATACACAAAAAGCCCGCTCTGAGGCTTAGATGTAAGGGCGAATTCCCCCAAAAATGGGTAAAGCTTATACGAATCTATGAAATCCTTTATGGGTAAAGCTATACGAATCTATGAAATCACATTTTGTACTACTACTCTGGTAGATGACTGGAGCATCTGACATCTCATCTAATCAGGAGTAAATATGTCAAGTCCACAAAAAGGAACTCGGCCGATTACCCCGTGAAGAATAATTTGGGTATTCATCCTGAACTTCTCGACACTGCACTTGTTTTTTTTTTTTTTTTTTTTTTTTTTTTTTTTTTTTTTGACAAGTCACACGAGGCCTTGTAACACGGAGTTGCCAACCCTTTCAAAACTTTAATCCAAGCCTGATGTCGGGCAAAATGTATTGCATCATCGTTTTGTGAAACACAAATGCCTTCCCTTCCTTCCTCCTTTCTCTCTTCGTTCCCCCTTCCTTGTCTCTCTTCCTCTCTCCTTCCTTCTCTCTCTTCCTTTCTCCTTCCATCTCCTACTTACTTCGTTAACGGAATCAGGGGTTGTAACAAGTCATACGAGGCCTTGTAACACGGAGTTGCCAACCCTTTCAAAACTTTAATCCAAGCCTGATGTCGGGCAAAATATATTGCATCATCGTTTTGTGACACACAAATGCCTTCCCTTCCTTCCTCCTTTCTCTCTTCGTTCCTCCTTCCTTGTCTCTCTTCCTCTCTCCTTCCTTCTCTCTCTTCCTTTCTCCTTCCTTCTCTCTCTTGACTCTTACATAAATGTCCCCGTTACATACATATTTCTAGTCTGGACATTCGCAGACATAGAGATAATGCCGAATAAGGCAGTGGTTCTCAAATGTGATCTCCAAGCACTCCTCGCAAGTAGTGAAACCCCATTGTCACTACTTACGCTTACGAACTTTAGTATACAAGTGCAGTGTTGAGAAGTTCAGGATGAATACCCAAATATTATTCTTCACGGGGTAATCGGTCGAGTTCCTTTTTGTGGACTTGACATATTTACTCCTGATTAGTGGAGATGTCAGATGCTCCAGTCATCTACCAGTGTAGTAGTACAAAATGTGACGTTTTGAAGGATTTCATAGATTCGTATAAGCTTTACCCATTTTTTGGGGAATTCGCCCCTACATCTAAGCCTCAGAGCGGGCTTTTTG
>NW_007381059.1:3037-16766 GCF_000475195.1 Diaphorina citri | reverse complement strand
CAACTATGCCTATCCGAGAACGGAAAATCTATCAGTAAAAAATTAATCGATCAGTAAATTTCGTCTTCCAGCTTTAGCGTCTTTAACAAATGTAAGGTCTTTGTTATCCCAAGAACGCGTTACCAATTTGCGGCAGATATCCCAAAGATTACTGCAAACATTGATATTTCGGGGGTCATTTCAGGATCACCTGATGTAGAAACAGGGTTAGGTAAAGGTAACATACAAAAGGACTCTCATGGTCTCCAAGAAGACCACACCGGGTATGAAAGGTTCCCTGAATCAGGCTGGAACTTTCGTCCGCGATATTTCCAAGATATTCATAAACAATTTCAAGTTCTTGGAATTTAATGTTCCTGTTGTTTGGTTGTAGGTTGGATTTCTTTAGTTGGGTTTCTACATTTTCTTCACGCATCTCGACACATCTGATACCGTGTGCATTGAACTTTAACAGGTTCACTGTTAGCCAGTTCAGCATCAGTTGTGCCTCTAATTTTCGTCAGTACAGGTGGCGCAATGAGAACTCCAAGCTGGCAGGTAAAAGAGTTTGAGATTAATTGATGTAAAAAATTCATTCATTATTTCGTTCATCAGAATTTCAGTGATTGATAAAAATAACGTGGAAAAGCAGGGCCATTGTTTAGGAGGGCGGGGCAAGTAGGAAGCACTGGAATAGAGTAAAGAAATACGAATGTAAAGGGCACTCCGGGACAGCCATATAAGATTGTTCCACGGTCTGAACCTAAGCTAAGGCTAGCGTATAAAGTAGCGGACTGTGAAGCGTATACCTAAAGCAGTAAAGGTGTGTCCCAACATAAGTCGGTCTCAGAGTTGAATCTATGTTGTCGAGGCAGTGAGGACAGTGGGTTCAGTCGACATCAGTCGACGGCCGGTCAACTATGTGTGGACTCACCTTAAGATCAAAGGATTTTTGATGGAAGGGAAAAAGTTTCTAGTGTGGACAGTAGGACAAATTTCATCAGATGTCGATTGATAGCGATCCAGGGTAGGTAGGTATCTACACTATCTACTGCCTAATATGTAATTATAACGGTACACCCCTTGAATGAATTACCTGGGTTCGAACCTGGACCTTGATGGCAAGGTGTTATTGAAAATCGAATAGTTTATCAATACGGGAATATTAATTCTGATTCATACTCATAAATTCAGCGCACAGACCTGTTCAGTGCCTAATATGTAATTACTACAACCCTATCTTTTCTTCGCCTTTTCCCGTGTACAGACGGAGTCGAGACAGTGTGGACGGTTCAGTCGCCGTCGATCGACGGCCGGTCGTCTGGACACACCTTAAGATCAAAGGACTTTTGACGGAATGAAGTTTCTAGTGATGTGGGTGCTACTGTCCACGTACATATTTATAGAATGTCGGTTGATAGCGATATACATAGTAAAGGTAGGTATTATCTACACTATCTACTGCCTAATATGTACTTAAGTATAACGGTACACCCTTGAATGAATTACCTGGGTTCGAACCTGGACCTTGATGGCAAGGTGTTGTTGAAAATCGAATAGTTTATCAATACGGGAATATTAATTCTGATTCATACTCATAAATTCAGCGCACAGACCTGTTCAGTGTACCTCATTACTACAACCTTATCTTTTCTTCGCCTTTTCCCGGGTACAGACGGGGTCGGCGTTTTTCCTCAGCCTCTCAATCAGTCCTAACTAGGGTGATTGCTTTGGGCTGACATTTGGTTTTGGCTACACATTTTATGAGTGGACGCGCTTTGCACTCAACCTTTGCTACTTCTTTAGCAAGGGAAATACAGGCTGGTAAACCCGAGAAAGGCAGACGACAGACAAAACGAACCTTATCTGTTTAGGATGAAATCCGCCCCGGGCGGGATTCGAACCCGCTACTCACGCTCAGACTGTCTGAGTGTGAGTGGCTCAGACTATCTGAGTGTGAGTGGCTCAGACTGTCTGAGTGTGAGTGGCTCAGACTGTCTGAGAGTGAGTGGCTCAGACGATCTGAGAGTGGGTGGCTTATGGATCAGAAGAGGATGACATGATCACAACGAGGGCGAACCTGTCAATTATAAAACGTACGGTACTCTACAACTCAACTGCTACTAAACCGTTCCCAATAGAGGTTTTGTTTTTATTTGGAATGCAATATAATTGCACCTCAGTTTTAATTGATATTGACCGAAATGACTTCCTAAATACAATGCACAGGTATACCTAAGCACTTAAATAGTAGAGGACGTATATTAGGTACCTGACAAATGGGTTTTATGATACCAAGAAGGCACTCACGTAATATTGGTTAATGGTATTGAGAAATTGGTTAATGAGATTCAGTTTATGATGGAGACAGTTATGTAGGTGCTATTTGAATGAACTAGGTAAGTTAGTAAGTACCTAACCATTAAGTAGTTCTAGAATAAGGAATTAGCTATTGGTCAGACATAAGTTGCAACAGCAAGCGTGTTGTCACAACTTGGAAACAAAAAATGTAAACAATAGTGTAAATCAAATGGAACAGCTGATATCGTGGTCACTCATAAGTTGCATGCGCAAGCGTGCCCTTCCAAAGAGGTTTCGGTGGCATTTAACACTTGCCAAAGAAGTTTTCTCGATCAAAAAAAATTGAATTTACTTGCGAGGTTGTTGCAACTTAACCTCAAAATGTTAAAAATATTTTCACAATATGATTTTTTCATGAGTATATTTATTATTTTGTCATTATTTAAGTAGTTATTATTTGTAGTTTTTACTTATTAGTTTGGTAATTTATTATTTACTTTAAAATCCGTTTTGTTGAGAATTTTTATCATGCTAATTTCATAAGTTGCGGATGATTGATCAGGCTGGTCACTCATCGGCAATTTACTTGCGTATGCAAGCGTGCTTGTACAACTTATGTCTGACCGTAAGCTTAGGGCAGTTCATTTTAAAGTACAGGAGACTCGGCCTTCTCGCGCCACAATTTCAAAACATAGTCCGTACGGAGGGTTGCCAATTGAACACAAATGTTAGTATGTTACCACGAAGATCATTTGAAAACTGTCACAATGGCAATGTCGCATTTCAAATTACAAAATACAGACTAATAGCAAACTTCTGAGGTTCTGAGACATACCTACGAACCTGCCTGAGTATAGGACCTTGAGCAGTGAGAACAAGACCTATCACCGACTATTTCTCCAATTAACCTACGGTGCCCTGTCATGCGACCACAGTTGAGTTACGTAACTTCCAAGTCACAAATGGATCATTCTTCACTTCATTGTAATAGGAGATCACTTGTCCTGATCACGAACTTCAAACATCTAGGTAAAATCCCAAATTCCGATGTCAAGACAAAGGACAGTGTTTTTCCCCATCTATCAATGTATCTACCATTAATGTTAAGCACCTGTCTACCATCAGAGTATCTACTAATTAGGTATTACCTATTCCCACATCAATGAACATGGATAGGGTGCGTCCACATCGTCATACCAATGAAAAGTATCGCAGAGAGACGGTCACATTGAAGATTTTCTCTTCCACCATAGACCATACCCTATGCTCTATGCTCTAAAACATTTTATTGTCCAACTCCAATGCCAGAGCAAAGTGGTCTTGGGGAGCAATTCAGCTGAAAATCGACTTGAAGAAATCGATTAGAGAAAAGATCCTGACATTAAAATTATGTACCTACTGTCAAATGATGTAGGTACATATTTCATGCACTAAGTACCTATTTTGAATATTCCTGGTAAATTATTACCAGAGTTGAGTTACGTAACTTCCAAGTCACAAATGGATCATTCTTCACTTCATTGTAATAGGAGATCAGACTATTTAGGTTTTACATATCTGATTCTTGACTTACTCTAGAAATCACATCCGATGAAAGGCTTCATATAAGATTTTGTTGTTTAAAATATTTACGTATAAACATTGCCTTGATATATTTTGTTATAATTATGTATTAATTCAATATGAGATTAAAAAATCTAATGCTTAGATGAGAATATCAAGTTGTACGGCTTCAGGAAATATGTGGTGTTGTGGTTATTGTACAACCTATAGGTACCTAACAATATTATGCGTTCATATGTGTAGGTCCTGGAGTCCCCATAGGTAACTAAAGAAGACACACATACTCATACCATAAAATGGTGTACATGACTCCATAACACTAACGCTTCCATGGGGGAACAAAAGGCCCATCAATCTATAAAAATCTTGGCACTTTTAGTACCCTACCTACCTAATTTTTTGGCCTAAACCATTGTTTTATGTAAAAATTTCCGACTTCCGTATACGGTATAACTCGGTACCATTATAAAATAAATACATGTTATTCATGAATCCCTGATCTCTCATATAAGTACTCCTTACTTACTATTATATGCATTGAGACTGATTACTAGATGGAGACATTCATAAAAACCCCGATTAGGTAAAGTCAAATCAATATACGAAAGGGAGCTGGAATGTGAAATATGTTCATGAGTTGGTTAAATATGTAATTGTATATATGTTTCATCAGATATGTAGATAATGGAGTAAATGTTCAAGTAGAATCCTATATTTCCCCACTAATACTCGTACAGTACAGCCGTAGGTACATACATAGGATATACGGTATACGTAAACGGACGGTATAGGCTAGAATCGACTAGATGAAAAATATCTATCAATTTACCTACTTACTTGTGAGTAATTCGTCTAAAAACTTACCCAATAGTGCATAGTTCAAATGGAAAGAGTTAGTAAATTAGCTGACGTTAGGTCTAATGCAAAAGCTCTTCATTCCACATTATAAACCGAGATAACAACACTAAATTGTATCTGTGTATTAAATGGACTGGAATTTATTGGGGTTAATCTTCTATTAAACTTTAGAAGCTTTTATTTGATTTCTCAATAAATACATGATTCTCTCGTTGGATTTTTTTATTGAAATTGCTGGAATTCGTTGTTTTTCTGAATATCGGTAGAATTACTTCGAGGTCACAAATTTGATTGATTTGCAATTAGGATTAAGAAAAAAATTGCAATTGGAGTTAAGTAAGGTATCTTTTAACAAAAAATTGTCTTGTTTCGTCAATGTTCGAGATAATTTAATTGAACCTAATTCTCTATGGCCCAATCACAAATCAAATTCAGACATATATATTTAAGTACAACAAAATACCTAATTAATACTAATACCTACTTACAGTACTTACTCTCCAGACTTCCTAAGAATGTTTTTAAGAGGTTTGACAGAGGGAACAGTAAGCAGACCATCGTCCCAAAATCAAAGAGAGAAATCACACAGGATAGGAGAAAGCCAACCGTTCCGAGAACGAACCTTCTCTGTCCACGATGACGATCGTCCCAGGCGGGAATAGAACCTACGACCTACCGTTTACAAAACAGACGCACCGTAAAAGCCAACTGTGCTGGCAGTTGTACTTTTCTGAATATTGCTATTATGTAGAAATGCTGGAATATCTGAATATGTACTCAAATTTGCTGTTCTAGCTAGCTAAGGAAAGCATTATCTTGTTAGAATATCTGAATATACAATATTTGCTGTTCTTAGCTAAGTAAAGAACTTACTATCGGATATCTGAGTATATTCAGGCTACTCCTACAAACCGATGCACAGTTCGTGCTGATCTTGCTCTATTTCAAACATTACGAAACCCAATCCATTGTTTACATCTAGGACTCTGTGGCTGCCATACAGTTTAATCTAATCATGTTCTACTATAACTATTCTATTACAACGACTGATACAAAATGACACTCTCCTAAGGCAACACAAAGAGTTACTTCTGGTTCTTGCACTGGTGATGTGGTCGGTTGTAAGGCAAACAAGATAGGTACCTACATTATGTAAAAAAGTTAATGAATAAAAAAACTTAAAAAGGTTAATAAAAAGCCCTGGGGAAAGTGAAATAAAATTATGTTACTCAACGTATTTTGAACAAAAATTGTGACAATATCGGATTATACTTTTTTACGCTGGAGCAGTGGAGCTGTTTGGACTTTGGATCCAGTTTTAACACCAAATTTGGGAGGACAACGTAATATAATCTAGCTCTATTGATTGAGAAAAAATAAATTTGACAACTTTATGGCAATTATTGTCAATACTGTTAGTATCTCTCTTCGATTTCGTATGCATAAATTGAAATAAATTATAGTATAGGTAGGAGGACAAGCACCCTGTTATACGGCCACGGTACGGTCATTTCACAAGAAAAACTTCGTCCAAGTAGCGCTCAAGGTGTTGAAAATAATAATGAAAAGAAATCCACAAAAATAAAAATTACCGAACCCACAATAAGATGAATTATTTACGAAATGGATCATTTATAAAGATAAAAAGAGATTTACTAGAATTACTAAAACTACCATCATTACCGTCAACGAGAACATAAATATCATTAACACCCGTCCTAATCATGAAACCATTGAGTATAAAGCGAGGTTAACACAAATCAAATGACCCATGATGATAGAGTTCAAACTCCGACCCATTCATTTCAAGAAATACTATGAAAGTACCTCCTATAGGTACAGTACACAGTAATATTACTTCATGAAAGTAAATCGGTACATCATTATTGTACATTGTACTATACAGGTATACTACGTCTGTACACTGGCGGAGAGTTCATTCATAAAAAAAAACTGGGGAAAGTGAAATAAAATTATGTTACTCAACGTATTTTGAACAAAAATTGTGACAATATCGGATTATACTTTTTTACGCTGGAGCTGTGGTGGAGCTGTTTGGAATTTGGATCCAGTTTTAACACCAAATTTGGGAGGACAACGTAATATAATCTAGCTCTAGTGATTGAGAAAAAATAAATTTACCAACTTTGTATCAATTATTGTCAATACTGTTACCTACTCTCTTCGAATTCGTTTGCATAAATTGAAATAAATTATAGTATAGGAGGACAAGCACCCTATTATACGGCCACGGTACGGTCATTTCACAAGAAAAACTTCTTCCAAGTAGCGCTCAAGGTGTTGAAAATAATAATGAAAAGAAATCCACAAAAATAAAAATCAGCGAACCCACATTAAGATGAATTATTTACGAAATGGGTCATTTATAAAGATAAAAAGAGATTTACTAGAATTACTAAAACTACCATCATTACCGTCAACGAGAACATAATTATCATCAACACCCGTCCTAATCATGAAACCATTGAGTATAAAGCGAGGTTAACACAAATCAAATGACCCATGATGATAGAGTTCAAACTCCGACCCATTCATTTCAAGAAATACTATGAAAGTACCTCCTATACGTACAGTACACAGTAATAGGTATTACTTCATGAAAGTAAATCGGTACATCATTATACTATACAGGTATACTCCGTCTGTACACTGGCGGAGAGTTCATTCATAAAAAAAAATTCATTCATTATTTCGTTGATCAGAATTTCAGTGATTGATAAAAATAACGTGGAAAAGCAGGGCCATTGTTTAGGAGGGCGGGGAAAGTAGGAAGCAATAGAGTAGAGTAAAGAAATACGAATGTAAATGACACTCCTGAATATACAATATTTGCTGTTCTTAGCTAAGTAAAGAACTTACTATCGGATATCTGAGTATATTCAGGCTACTCCTACAAACCGATACACAGTTCGTGCTGATCTTCCTATTTTTCAAACATTACGAAACCCAATCCATTGTTTACAACTAGGACTCTGTGGCTGCCATACAGTTTAATCTAATCATGTTCTACTATAACTATTCTATTACAACGATTGATACAAAATGACACTCTCCTAAGGCAACACAAAGAGTTACTTCTAGTTCTTGCACTGGTGATGTGGTCGGTTTAAAGGCAAACAAGATATAGGTACCTACATTATGTAAAAAAGTTAATGAATAAAAAAACTTAAAAAGGTTAATAAAAAGCCCTGGGGAAAGTGAAATAAAATTATGTTACTCAACGTATTTTGAACAAAAATTGTGACAATATCGGATTATACTTTTTTACGCTGGAGCAGTGGAGCTGTTTGGACTTTGGATCCAGTTTTAACACCAAATTTGGGAGGACAACGTAATATAATCTAGCTCTATTGATTGAGAAAAAATAAATTTGACAACTTTATGGCAATTATTGTCAATACTGTTAGTATCTCTCTTCGATTTCGTATGCATAAATTGAAATAAATTATAGTATAGGTAGGAGGACAAGCACCCTGTTATACGGCCACGGTACGGTCATTTCACAAGAAAAACTTCGTCCAAGTAGCGCTCAAGGTGTTGAAAATAATAATGAAAAGAAATCCACAAAAATAAAAATTACCGAACCCACAATAAGATGAATTATTTACATTTGGATCCAGTTTTAACACCAAATTTGGGAGGACAACGTAATATAATCTAGCTCTATTGATTGAGAAAAAATAAATTTGACAACTTCATGTCAATTATTGTCAATACTGTTAGTCTCTCTCTTCGATTTCGTATGCATAAATTGAAATAAATTATAGTATAGGAGGACAAGCACCCTATTATACGGCCACGGTACGGTCATTTCACAAGAAAAACTTCGTCTAAGTAGCGCTCAAGGTGTTGAAAATAATGATGAAAAGAAATGCACAAAAATAAAAATCACCGAACCCACATTAAGATGAATTATTTATTATACACCCAGAGCTAATATTTACCATGAGGTTTAATAATAATGGTCATATTCCTAGGCAGTAACACTGGCGGTGGTGGGACATCCTAGTTCACACAACATAGTTATAGGGAGTCCAGATATTTCTGGACGTCCAAAGGGTTTAAAACCCATCTTCCAACACCTATCTCACGGATACGGAAAGAAATAAAGGAGGTCGATAGATCGTCAAATCTTTAGACGTGCTATTTACATAGGTAGGTGTTAATATTATGTTAGGGCGGTCTCTTCCTGATCCCTTATGTGCCGCGTCCATTTTAATTTAGGACTATTGCACTGTTACATAGGTAGGTATGTAAAAGACAAGTTTAGTTTGGTCAAACCCTTCGAGCAGCCGTAAATCTCCGATATTTGATCTCAAACAGCGTAGCGTGAATTTTTGATCTTACTTGAAATCATGGAAAAATATAAAGAAAATCATTAGTTCTTAGTAGAAAAATGAATATAGCTAAAGGGAATTTAGCTAAAAAGAAAAAAAAAAAAAAAGTTCCGAAAATGACGAAAGGCGGTGGGTTCGTCCTATAGGGGGTTTTCTAGGCACTTCTAGCAAAATTATCCATCACGTTTTTTCCCTAATAGATAGGAGGTATATAAAGAAAATCATTAGTTCTTAGTGGAAAAATGAATAGCTAAAGGGAATTCAGCTAAAAAAAGGCACAGAAAATGACGAAAGGTGGTGGCTTCGTACTACAGGGGGTTTTCTAGGCACTTCTAGCAAAATTATCCATCACGTTTTTTCCCTAATAGATAGGAGGGGAAAAATCGACATTGAAATCACACCGGGCAATCACAATCAATACACAAAGAACAATCAAACTACCACCTACCTACTCAAATCCGTTTAAAATAATGGAATTTCGACAATGAGGGATTTTTTGCGAATTTAATGAGCTGTCAATAACATTCCAACTCAATACAAGTACGAAATACACAACCTAATTTTACAACTGAGATTTCTTCCAAATTCCTACACAATAAGTTACGTGCATAAGCATACTACAACTGAACACCTCATCTCCGAGAAGAATTAAGTCACCCAACTGGCCATGACCGGTATGACCTCCCTATTAGTTCCCATGATGAGTTGCGAACTCCCATAGTGTCTTGGTGCTACTTGTAGATGAGAACTAGCGAGAATCATTAAGTACCATAAAAAAGGTACGTATAAATGTAAATCGTTAGAAGCAGATCATTACGAGTGGAAATGAGGGAATCACACTGTACTGTTCACTAATGCTGAGATTGCTCAAAACAGTCAAGAGGGACACTAAATGAAAGAAAAGTTTTTTTTTCCAAGAGGTTTGATAGAGGAAACTGTGCGAACGGAGTCTTATCGTCTGGAAAACATACTCATACCATAAAATGGTGTACATGACTCCATAACACTAACGCTTCCGTGGGGGAACAAAAGGTCCATCAATCTATAAAAATCTTGACACTTTTAGTACGCTACCTACCTAATTTTTTGGCCTAAACCATTGTTTTATGTAAAAATTTCCGACTTCCGTATACGCCGTATAACTCGGTACCATTATAAAATAAATACATGTTATTCATGAATCCCTGACTCTGATCTCTCATTTACTCCTTACTTACTATTTTTTATGATATGCTAGCAGTACTCTGTTCTCTGTATGTAAAATTTGATGATTAATTTAAACTGGTTTCTTTCATTGGAGTTTGTCAACGGAGAATTATCCACGGTCATGCATGAATCATAGTGGAATGCGACGTTGCCAAAACTTGAACAAACAAGTGTGCACAGATGGCAACACTTTCACCCCTCGGCCATATTGGGCCATAAAAAAAGCCCTCCAAGGGAGAAGAAGTCAACCATGTACCTTAATGGGGACTTAGAAAAGTCAAAGTCTGGCCGTCTATTACATTCGCGTGATATTCACACAAGACTTTTCTTGGTAAAAATAAATAATATGAAAACGGTCTGTCAGGTTTTAGTTTGGTAGGCACCACACGGTATATTTGACTGACAGTGAATCATCCGGTATACAAATGAGTTGAAGAATATAAATTACAATGATAATGTACAAAAGAATGTTTGATTATAATCATAACTCCTTGTTTCCTGGAAACCGCGATATAACTAGCGGTAGATAGGAAACCCGAGATCATCTGACCATTATTTGCTGACGTCACTAGTAGAGAGATAGAGAGGAAGGCGGAATGGAGGAGTTGCAATTGGGAAAATATTATTAATAAAAGGTCGATTCCTACGTAAAAAGTTGTGAAAAATTCAAATCTGAGGTCAAAACTACGAAAAAGTAAATTTAAAAGGTCGAAAATTCAATTTTTAATTGTCGTTCTAATGAAAAAGTCCAAAGAATTGTGACGTCAGATTTCACGTCAAAATGCGCAGAAACGCTTGCGCACAAACAAACGAAGCGGGAGTAATGAATTATGACGTCATTGCCTACAGGAGCGTATGCCGTGACGTCAAACTTCACGACTTACCGGTATTTTTTAAATGGATCTCGGGATCTAGAAGTCGTAGAAGAAAAAGAAAAATTCCGTTGGTCCTCACTTATCCTGCTCTATGACTTTGAAACATCACCCAAGTAAGCGCAACTGATCTATTGAACGATTTTATTCCTGACGGCCTGACGCTCAAAACAGAGTGGAGCGAAGAGGAAAGAGCATAGAGCTTTTTTGCACTCAGTTCTATGCGGTTTAAAGTCGTGAATTATACAGTTGACTCAACCACTAGTCTCAACAGCAGACTGTAGAGTTGTAGACCCGGCCATGTGTCTCCGTTGACTGAACCGGTATGACTTGATTAGAGACGAGCGAATATCCCCACAACTACAGCATGTTTCCAAAGAGAAGCAGCTGGTAGCTAAATTTTAGGGCTTTAGAGGAGGCCCTTTCTCTGAATTATACAGTTGACTCAACCACTAGTATCAACAGCAGACTGTAGAGTTGTAGACACAGTCATATGTCTCCGTTGACTGAACCGCTGTAACAACAGGAATCTGTAGACCTGGGCATACGTCTCTGTGAGCGTGACAGTCAGACGATTATTATTATTTCTTCTCAAGATGAGTGTTTCACCGCCGTTTTTATTTCGTAGCAGTGAAACAACTGCTACATTAGACTCGTGCATGTCCATCCCGTAGTATGTCAGCTAACGTCAGTCTAGCAAAGGACAAGTTGACAATGGCTATCTTGACCATCTGGTTGGCTTGATGTGTCTTGTCTAGATGAGTGTTTCACCGCCGTTTTTATTTCGTAGCAGTGAAACAACTGCTACATTAGACTCGTGCATGTCCATCCCGTAGTATGTCAGATAACGTCAGTCTAGCAAAGGACAAGTTGACAATGGCTATCTTGACTATCTGGTCGGCTTGATGTGTCTTGTCCTATTGATAAACTCAGATAACGTGGTCCGTTGTAGACATAGATACTGTAGACAGGATAGGAGAAAGCCAGCCGTTCCGAGAACGAACCTTGTCGTTTAGGATAAATTTCGCTTCGAGAGGGTATCGCCAACTTTTCATGTGTGTAGGTATTTCGTTTCTGATAAAATTTGTCAAAATATGTTTCACACATACAGGAATACAGGAAACTGAGGAAACTGTCTCATGAGATTTTGGACCTTATCGGGCCTCTGGAGACCCCTTATTCTGAGTAAGTTTGCACGGAAGACCCTGGAATTGGTTCACAAATCCAATTCACTCAATTCAGTTGTCCAATCGCTCAAATACAAACTTGAAGTTCTAGAGTTAACATCTCACATCTGTGAACTGTGATTGTGTTCCGCTAACTGTGTAGCCCATAATAACCTGCTAATGTTCGTAATACAATAACAATAATATTATGAGAGACTACGAAGGGGTAATAGGTTAAATTCGTTCCCACACACCTACAGTAATAGGTACCTAATACCTTGTATACTTGCACATTAAAATTTTAATTTTTAGATTGATAGAGGGAATTTTAACCGCCACGGTCTTATTGTCCCGAAAGCAAAGAAAGAAGACAAGATAGGAAAAAGTCGACTGTTCCGAAAACGAACGATACCAGTGTGAGATAAAATCCACTCCGGGCGGGAATCAAACCCGAGACCTAGCGCTTACAAGGCAGACGCTCTACCTTCTGAGCTAACTAGGCTGGCAAAAATAGGTAATGAAAAAGCCATATTTCACAGGTCAACTGAAATTCTAGTCTAGATGTGAGAATGTGGTTTTGGGTCACTGGACGACACGGAGATCAGTGCAGGAGGGGTGGGAGATTAGAAAATCTGAACCAGTAGATCTGGGATAGGTATTACTCGAAAAATTCTCCACTTTTCATTTCACGCCCAGAAAAAAAGTGTTTTTTTTATGGCCATTTCTCTCCAAGCGCAGAAAAAAACGCCTTTGGCAACATTTTCTGCGCCTGAAATGAAAAATTGAAAGTGCAAAGTTCTTCGTCAATCGTGATGGACTTCATCCCTTCCGAGAGTCGAACTCAGGACCTTCAGCGTGCAAGGTGCAAGCTTAGCGTGATATTCTTTTGAAGATCTCTAGTATTTTGTACTCTTAAGTATCCATGCTCTTCAGCATTCACGCTCTTAGCCAGACTCTATCTACATACCTAGTATTTTGTACCCAGAGAAAATAAAATTCCATACCTCGGCTGGGATTGAACCCACGTCCTCCTGTTTACCAGGCGAGCGCCTTGACCACTACACCACCGAGGCAGGTACTACACCACCGAGGCAGGTGAATGTAGAATGTAGACAAGGGAGCTGATTCAAGCCCATTACTAATGCTAGATCTCACTCGAACTTTTGCCGCCGTCCGCCAAACATGTTCCGTGTTCCGACGCGGCGGTCTGAGCGTGAGTGGTCGGCATAAGGGATAAGAATTTTGTTGTTCGTCATCAGGTGACCTTTGGGTTTGCTCAGTAACTAACACTCGTAAAAATATCTACAAGATGTGAATCTAATTTATTTAGATTGTTCAGAAGAGCAGGTCTACTGAGAGTGGGGTGTGAATGGTACCTGCATATTATTATTTTTTTTTTTTTTTTTTTTTTTTTTTAAAGGGGATA
>NW_007381059.1:0-2730 GCF_000475195.1 Diaphorina citri | reverse complement strand
GCTATTCGAGAAAATCCTATATGGATAACCAAAGCTCCCGAGTTCAATTACATAAGACGGAAAGCACATATCATGTAGTAGTAATCTAATGCAGTGGTTTTGTACAGTTCATACACATAAGCTCCCATAATTGATCTGTCTCCGGTGCTTACTCACTGAGGGAACAAGAAGAGCATTGTAAATGCTACTGGTCACCATACTGGCAGAGAATATCTCAAAAATCCCTTGAACCCCAGCAGTCTTCAGAAGTAGTTTACAAGTAGTAGTAATGTATTTTTGGCTAAATAGATTTAACGGTCCTGTAAACCTAACAAAAGTTACAACTAATGGAGGAGTTGCAAATCGGTAAAAATTATTAATAAATGGTCAATTCCTACGTAAAAAGTAGTGAAAAATCCAAATCTGAGGTCGAAACTCCGAAAAAGTAACTTTAAAAGGTCGAAAATTCAATTTTTAATTGCCGTTCTAATGAAAAAGTTCAAAGAGTTGTGACATCAGATTTCACGTCAAAATGCGCAGAAACGCTTGCGCACAAACAAACGAAGCGGGAGTAATGAATTATGACGTCATTGCCTACAGGAGCGTATGCCGTGACGTCAAACTTCACGACTTACCGGTATTTTTTAAATGGATCTCGGGATCTAGAAGTCGTAGAAGAAAAAGAAAAATTCCGTTGGTCCTCACTTATCCTGCTCTATGACTTTGAAACATCACCCAAGTAAGCGCAACTGATCTATTGAACGATTTTATTCCTGACGGCCTGACGCTCAAAACAGAGTGGAGCGAAGAGGAAAGAGCATAGAGCTTTTTTGCACTCAGTTCTATGCGGTTTAAAGTCGTCGCTTCCCTCTATGACGTCCTTCTACCTGCTCGATGCTTTATAAATCTATATACACTATGCTCCACTCTAAATTTAGCCTAAGTTAGGGGTGCAATAGTCCTACATAATGGACTCCGGGCTCCGCACACAAGAATTTCGTCAGAAACCTACCTATTTACTTCTTCCATGAACTCTTTTAGAGCTCCTTCTCTTTTCTCTTTCGCTCTGATCTCGTAACTTGTTGTATAGTGGTCAAGACGCTCGCCTGGTAAACAGGAGGGCGTGGGTTCAATCCCAGCCGAGGTATGGAATTTTATCCTCAATATAATTTGAGAATTTGACCACAATAATAGTGCTAGCCTACTGCTGGAGTAAAGGGACTTTTCAGTCCTATACGAGCAGCATAAATAAGCACTATACTATTATTATATTATTACTTCGTTGCTTAAGTGTTCAATCATACAAACCCATGTTTCTACTTATGAATATCTTTATCGTGAGCTTTTAGCAAGACTGATGAAAGCTCACCAACTCCAATCGCCAAAGTTCAAACATTCTAAACAAGGACTCCATGTTGAAAGTCAAGTAACAAATCGCTTAGTAGATCATTTAACGGGAACCTAGGCCTCTGGAGTAAGTACGACTTTTTTGAGTCTTCTCCAAGTTCTATAACTCTGCCTCTTGAGTTCTCTCTTGAGCTAGCTTGTTATCTTGAGCTACCTACTTAGTGCTTAAGCTTATTGTTAGTAGTTAGATTCTAGTCTAGTTGAATGAACGAATGTCTCATATTGGGTCAAATAGAAAGCCTAAATAACACTGTCTAACAATCAATTGAATTGGAACGAAGCGCCAAACATTCTACTAGGATTCTAGTCTAGTTGAATGAACGAATGTCTCATATTGGGTCAAATAGAAAGCCTAAATAACACTGTCTAACAATCAATTGAATTGGAATAGAGCGCCAAACATTCGACTAGTAGTTAGAGACGACGAGCACACCTGAGAGAACTGAAGAGACCTTGCCTCAGTACGCCTAACCGATATAGCGATGATAACCACGTTGCCAGCTTGTGCCTCGAGGAGGTCAAACCTATTGGCATTCTGCATGACATGAATACTTGTGGTTGCATTTCGTAATTTTATTAATTTGTAAGTACTTAAGTACATACGGCACATATCTATATCCTATAGGTACAAATGGTACATACATATATGCATTTACTTAATTTACAACTCTATTATTCAGCCTCCAATGTCGCTCTTACTCTCTTTTGTTCGTTCTCGGAACGGCTGGCTTTCTCCTATCCTGTTTTCCTTCTCTCTTCGATTTCGGGACGGTAAGATTTTATAGCAGTTACAGTTCCCTCTATCAAACCTCTTAAGAAAAAAATCTCTCCCTTTTCCACTTTTTCGCTATTTTTTTCCCTGTCTCTTTTATGCTTCCCTCCCTCTCCCTCTCTTTGGCTCATTTCTTCCCTCCTTCCTTCTCTTTTCTCTATCTCTCCCTTTTAACCTCTCTCTCTCCCTTCCTCCCTATGTCTCTCTCTCTCATATGAGACCAAACAATTCGATTTGACGTACAACGTATTGTTAGTTAAAATCCATATATGAACAACACATGCTATGCATTGCACATTGGCTCAATAATGAAAAACAATGCCGAGGCTCATTTAGTTTTCTCATTTTCCTCATCGATATAATTTTGCGTTTTGCCTACTTACGTACTTACTGACCGGGATGTAGGATCATGTAGGGAACGGGGTAGGATCATGTAGGACCCGTGGAAATTTGTGCCAATATGTTGCAATCTTAAAGGTTTTTTATTTTACACACCAATAGATTTAAAAACGGCAGGTTTAAGTAGTTTGTTTGGAGGGTGGCGTGCCTGCTTTTGTTCAAATCAATTGGGT
>NW_007381058.1:11335-16784 GCF_000475195.1 Diaphorina citri | reverse complement strand
CCTATGCGGAGGGTGGAAGGACATTCTGTTTTCTTCTGCTACATATTTAATGACACGATATTTGAGCGCAAAGACCATTTTAGTGCATCAGGCCAAGTTCCATTACAATACACATTTTACCATCTGTTTCACTTACCTACGACCTCTAGATAAGCCACCTGATTCTTCATAGGTTCCGTGTTAACCTGACACATGTACCATCCTCTGTCTGTCTCCCTTGTCTCCTTAATGTGTAGATACCAGGACCTATGGTCACTATGGGTGACTACTATGCGGTGATTCTTGGTGACCACGTGACTCTGTATGGATAGAATAGTCTGGGTGTCTACTCGTAACCAAGCAATCTGAAATGAGAGATACCAGTGTCCTTAATGTGTAGATACCAGGACCTATGATCACTATGGGTGACTACTATGCGGTGATTCTTGGTGACCACGTGACTCTGTATGGATAGAATAGTCTGGGTGTCTACTCGTAACCAAGCAATCTGAAATGAGAGATACCAGTGTCCTTAATGTGTAGATACCAGGACCTATGATCACTATGGGTGACTACTATGCGGTGATTCTTGGTGACCACGTGACTCTGTATGGATAGAATAGTCTGGGTGTCTACTCGTAACCAAGCAATCTGAAATGAGAGATACCAGTGTCCTTAATGTGTAGATACCAGGACCTATGATCACTATGGGTGACTACTATGCGGTGATTCTTGGTGACCACGTGACTCTGTATGGATAGAATAGTCTGGGTGTCTACTCGTAACCAAGCAATCTGAAATGAGAGATACCAGTGTCCTTAATGTGTAGATACCAGGACCTATGATCACTATGGGTGACTACTATGCGGTGATTCTTGGTGACCACGTGACTCTGTATGGATAGAATAGTCTGGGTGTCTACTCGTAACCAAGCAATCTGAAATGAGAGATACCAGTGTCCTTAATGTGTAGATACCAGGACCTATGATCACTATGGGTGACTACTATGCGGTGATTCTTGGTGACCACGTGACTCTGTATGGATAGAATAGTCTGGGTGTCTACTCGTAACCAAGCAATCTGAAATGAGAGATACCAGTGTCCTTAATGTGTAGATACCAGGACCTATGATCACTATGGGTGACTACTATGCGGTGATTCTTGGTGACCACGTGACTCTGTATGGATAGAATAGTCTGGGTGTCTACTCGTAACCAAGCAATCTGAAATGAGAGATACCAGTGTCCTTAATGTGTAGATACCAGGACCTATGATCACTATGGGTGACTACTATGCGGTGATTCTTGGTGAAAGAAAATTTTGGAAAAGTCGTACCATTTTCCAGTAGTACAGGAAAAACCATTTTCGGGATCATAAAACTCAACTGATTGGCAATAAGGAATACGAAAATTAGCTGACTGACCTCCAGGCAATATGCAAAACAGCGGTTTACATCGTTTGGTGAAAGAAAATTTCGGAAAAGTCGTACCATTTTCCAGTAGTACAGGAAAAACTATCACTTTCGGGATCAGAAAACTCAACTGATTGGCAATAAGGAGTACGATTCCTCTACTACTGGAAAATGGTACGACTTTTCCGAAATTTTCTTTCACCAAACGATGTAAACCGCTGTTTTGCATATTGCTCGAGGAGGAGGGCTTATTATACAATGTGTATAACCTCTGATCCTAACATGTGTCAGTAAGGCTACTTTTTTTATCCTCCTTGGCTTCAGTATGATTAAATGTCACAAGAAAGTTTCTCCTTTGGCCTAGATAGGTACTCAGAATACTAACCAACCACTGTGGTGCAGTGGTTAACGTGTGGGACATTGGATCTTGAAGTTGGGGTTGAACTTTAAAAAGTACCTCTCATTGAATATATTTAAAAAGTAAAGAATTTAATTTTTTCATGGTAAGTTCTAAAGTACTTATTTACTTTTTATGAACATGTAAGTTTTGTTAGATTTTGTTACTTTGTATAATAACCATGTAAACAGTCAGTAAATAATTTTTTTATTTTTGTGTTTCTATTAAAAGTTCTGTTTATTTTTTTTTCATCCCGTTTCTTTTTTATTATATTATTTTATTAATAGGTAGTTTCCTTTTATTCATAACCTTAAACAGGAAGTAGACCAGCCAAGTCGGACTGGGGACTTTAAATAGGGAGCATAACAGCCTGAAATTTCCCTTGCTAAAGAAATAGCAAAGGTTGAGTGCGAAGGGCATCTCGTAAAAAAAAAAAAAAAATGTGTCCAAAACCAAATGTCAGTCCAAAACAACTACCCTAGGGCTGATTGAGAGGCTGACGAAACATGCCGACCCCGTCTGAACACGGGAAATGGCGAAGAAACTTTAAATAGGGAGCATAACAGCCTGAAATTTCCCTTGCTAAAGAAATAGCAAAGGTTGAGTGCGAAGGGCATCTCGTAAAAAAAAAATTGTGTCCAAAACCAAATGTCAGTCCAAAACAACTACCCTAGGGCTGATTGAGAGGCTGACGAAACATGCCGACCTAGTCTGAACACGGGAAATGGCGAAGAAGAAGAGGAAGATATATAGGATATGAAACATTCACAGGGAATGAAGTATTTCATGTCATAACCTTGTCTGGGGATATTCAGAGAAGCAACATTAATGTTGTAAACCCTCGTGTATATGTGAACATTAATTCACCACCACAGCCACATAAAAGCTCGTGAAATAATGCAATTTGAAAGAAGAAAAGTATAAAGAAAAATAACCCCTTGGGATTGAATTGCGCGTAGCTTTTGAAACAGATTTGTCTTCAACCTTAAGAAGAAGAAGAAGAAGAAGAAGAAGAAAAAAATGAAAAAAAACAAGCTGAGTCCGTCCCTCCGGGAATTTTTTAGCCCGTAGTTTATTCGATCGTGATTAGAGAAAATCAGTACCTATGTACCTACCTAATTTGTTTAATATTCAGTTTATTATCATTCTTGATTTGATTTTTTGATTTTACTTTCACGTAATGATTTAAAATCAAGACTAGAGCCCGTTCTCCCTTTATTCCCAATAAAATGTTTAAGTCACCCATCCATTTATTGGCCTTCCTCGGCGTAGCTTAACATAGGTAACGCTAAAACCGGTCTTAAATGATCGACTGAAATGTTATCTAAAACTTTCTCGCTTTGAGTTCATAGGTCATCGCGACAAATTTCGAGATCAGAGCTCATTTGTGTGAAAAAAATGTGGAAAAAATCCCGCAAAAACCAGTTTTTTTGGTTTTTTGGCTTTAGGACAAAATTTGCACCACCATTTTCGTGATCCTCGTAAAAAGGCCTTTAATTTGATATATAGGTCGACTATGTTTGGATAAGTCCTTCTATGGGGACAGACAGACAGACAGACACCGAAGCGAATACAATAGTCCGTCCGACTAAAAAGGTATAAGCTCCCTTTATTCCCAATATAATGTTTAAGTCACCCATCCATTTATTGGCCTTGCTCGGCGTAGCTTAACACAGGTGACCTTAAAACTGGTTTAAAATAACGACTGAAGTGTTATCTAAAACTTTCTCGCTTTGAGTTTATAGGTCGTCGCGACAAATTTCGAGATCAGAGATGATTTGTGTGAGAAAATGTGAAAAAATCCTCAAAAAACCAAAAAGGGACGGACTATTGTAGGTTAGGTTAGGTAAGCCAAGAATACAATTGTCCGTCCCTTATACCTTTTTATTACTATTGTAATAATAAAGGAAGGACGGACTAAAAACTGCAAATGAGATTTGACAGAACGAAATGATGACTGGGTGGTTCATGGGGTAAAATTATTATAGGTACCTACACTTCAAGGAAGGACGGACTAAAAACTGCAAATGAGATTTGACAGAACGAAATGATGACTGGGTGGTTCATGGGGTAAAATTATTATAGGTACACTTTATCATGGTAAAATTACTGAATTTAATTGTGATTTCTCTTTGAGTTACGACTAATTGTATCATCGCTCGTCGTTTTAAGTTAATTAATCACAAGGCTAAGTGCACCCCGAAATATACGTTCCCCAAACTGGATTTCATAAAATGGGGAAAAAACTCTGCCAAGAGACACTGTAGATTTTTCTGCCAAAAACGCCAGAAGATGGACCGCACTGAATAAGTCCCATGTTTGAGTTGTTGGTTTTATATGGAAGAGAAACACCTCTTATGAAATATGAACAACGAGAGATTCATTGAAGTTTCATTGAAATATGAACAACGTTTGGTTATTCTTAACGAGGCAGCTGAACTAAATAAATAACATAACATAAATTAAACATAATGTAAAAATGTAAATAATGGACTCGGAAAATTTTGCTCTTCTCAATTTAATGACCATTGCGGGCAGAATACTTCAGTGGGAGGACGTCAAAACATGTTACCATCCTCCAATTTCTGTCCCACTTGAAAGAACAATTTTTAACTCCGGAAATTCAATTTTTTCAAAAAAAAGCCCAGACGAAAAAATCTCTATGGTATTTTTTGTTTATAAACAAAACGGTAAATTAGATTGCGTTTTTTTATTCAACTTTAATGTTTTGAGGACTTTCGAGATAAAGTTTTCACTTGTGAGGCTTTTTTTAACCCTGCAGCTGAAAATAAAGTTGGCCTTACTCTATAATTTCCCCTTGATTTTTTTATAGATAAATAACATTTCTATTCCTAAGCCAGCATACGAGTAGTATAATTGGGGTACCTACAGTGCAGTCAGGATTTTGAACACAGGAAAATATTTTGTTTCTCAATTTCTAGAACTCTCAGGTTGTTCTGTGACTGAATCATACGATGCGCGATGACTTGAATTAGAAATATTCTCAATCTGACCAACCCTTTGAGACTATTTCCAAACTTTAATGTAATAATTACAATTATTGTAATATAAATGCCTCAGGTTGTTCTGTGACTGAATCATACGATGCGCGATGACTTGAATTAGAAATATTCTCAATCTGACCAACCCTTTGAGACTATTTCTAAAATTTAATGTAATAATTACAATTATTGTAATATAAATGATTTTGTTGATTTTTATTCAGCAGTGGATAAATTATCATAACTACCTGTTTCACAAATACTTACAATGTACAATGAGTGATATTCTCTTGCTGACAGAAGGTGGCACACCATTGGATGCTATACACAGATAGGCACCTGCTTGTCTCCTCGATACTCGCTGAAATGTAAGCGATGTGCCTTCATATACGACAGCTGAGGAGAAAAACAAGAACATCACAAATCTTACTCGTATTGGATGCTATACACAGATAGGCACCTGCTTGTCTCCTCGATACTCGCTGAAATGTAAGCGATGTGCCTTCATATACGACAGCTGAGGGGAAAAACAAGAACATCACAAATCTTACTCGTAAAAAATAAGTGAAGTTTTAGCTGTTTTAGGGTGTAAGCGATGTGCCTTCATATACGACAGCTGAGGGGAAAAACAAGAACATCACAAATCTTACTCGTAAAAAA
>NW_007381058.1:5737-10798 GCF_000475195.1 Diaphorina citri | reverse complement strand
AGAAAATCATCCGATCTGTACCTACCTAATTTGTTTAATATTCAGTTTATTATTATTCTTGATTTGATTTTTCGATTTTAATTTCATGTAATGATTTAAAATCAAGACCAGAGCCCGTTCTCCCTTTATTCCCAATATAATGTTTAATAAGTCACCCTTCCATTTATTGGCCTTGCTCGGCGTAGCTTAACACAGATGACGCTAAAACTGGTCTTAAAATAACGACTGAAGTGTTATCTAAAACTTTCTCGCTTTGAGTTTATAGGTCGTCGCGACAAATTTTGAGATCAGAGATGATTTGTGTGAGAAAATGTGAAAAAATCCCCAAAAAACCAAAAAGGGACGGACTATTGCAGGTTAGGTTAGGTAAGCCAAGAATACAATAGTCCGTCCCTCCCATCCCGTAGTATGCCTCTTATCAGATGGGCGAGAAGAGACACAATACTTCCCATTTAGGTGCTGGGTCAACACGAATGGAATTGATGCTATCTCAGCCTGTCTCTCAGTGAAGGTGAAGTATTGGGTTGTTTTGTGACTTGTGTCACTTTCTACCACTATCGTACTGATGCTTGGTTAGGGGTTATTTTCCAGTTGTGTCGCTTTGATCCACGATAAGGCTACGCTCTGTTTTCTGAATTGTGTCACTTTACAGGTACCCTATATGGTGAGACATTGGGTTTTGTTGTTTTGTGAGTTGTGTCACTTTCTACCACTACCTATACCTACCTAGCTATCTACATAATAACTAGATGTCACTTTGCAAAAGCAACCTGCCGTGATACCTCGCCTGGTAATGAGGTCGTGGGTTCGAATCCCGATCAGGAAAAGTTTTATCCCCCTTTTGTACAGCAGTACCTGACTGTGGGAGTAATTTTCAGCCTTTAGTTCAGTGGAGATATCAACATGAATATTTTTCTGCAACTGGTTCTTAACAACATTCCACATTAGGAAAGCCTCTTTTACTCAAAAAAGTCTAAACCCTATAAATAGGGTTCGGGGTGCTTCTTACGTAAAATTCTTCAATTTATTGTTATTTGGGCTTGCTTATGTTGGAAATGTTGGAATGTGTTTATTATATTATGCACGCTCTTATGTTTTAAATAAATAGAGCTTATGTTTTCCGCCATTGTCAAATGTAGATGAAATGCTTTCTGCCACGAGGATATTTACAATTAATTTAATAAATGAAATAAATGTGAGCTTAATATTTTATTATTCCAATATTATATTGGGATTTTCGTGACGTTAGATCCTAAATTTCTCATAAAGTCATATTAATGTTTTGTGTTTTGTCCGATTTTCATGAAATTGTTAGATTTGTTATTGTTAGTCACTAATGTTGTTAAGTATTTAATAGTCAAAGTTCATTTTACATATTAATACTGTGCTTGACTTTTAATCCACTGTACTTAGTCCTTTTGGGCCCCATAAAGCCCCTTTTTCCGAGTGAATTGTTCATTGATGAACCACTAGTAATAATCTGATAATAAATTCTACCTATTAATAATACCCTACACTCCTGCACCTACGTCTTTTACTCTATAATTATTTATGAAAAGAAGAAAAAATATTTAGGCGCATAGGTAGGTAGGTAGGTATAAATAATGTGGCGAGGAAAATATAATTTTGTCGGTGGAAAAAAAATAATATATGACTGCGTAGTGCGTACCACCTAAAATGTATCCGCGTACCACCAGTGGTACGCGTACCACCGGTTGAGAACCTCTGGACTAGACCTCACATGATAACTGGACGTAACACAGAGGTGAAAAACTCAAAAGTTCGTAAAAAAAGAGGAAAAGTGAGACATCCGTTGTAATTAAAACAAGTTATGTAATGATGCTAACAACACATAGTGACCCCCTAGAGGTCACATTTTATGCGACAAGTTTTGCCCCTCGTATAACACATGGGGGCCATTTCATACCTAAATATCTCTCACCATCAGCCTTCTAATTCAAAAGTTCACGAGGAAAGGAGATGGTTGTGTGTACAAGTAGGTAGGTACTACTAAGATAATTAGGTATGTTTGAGAACTAGGAAAAAACGGCTATTTTCGCTTGAAAAAAAAAATCTTTTTTGTAAAGAGGGAAAAAAAACACACTCTGGAACCCTTTTCGCGTCACTTAATTCAGGGCATTTATTCTTCAGTGTAGAAAAAGGGCACTAAAAAACTGAGATTCCTCTGATAGTTATAGTTATAGTGCTAATATAGTTATAGTGCTACCTAAATATACATACCTAGTGCTAGAGTGAAGCTCACTCGGTCATAGAGACTATTGAGATATCAGTCGCGCTTACTTGGGTGATGTTTCAAAGCATAGAGCAGGAAAAAATGAGGACCAACGGAATTTTTCTTTTTCTTCCACGACTTCTAGATACCGAGATAAATCGATTTAAAAAATACCGGTAAATCGTGAAGTTTGACATCACGGCATACGCTCCTGTAGGTACCTACATAGATAGGTAGGTGCCTACGTAGGTAGTGTTTACATAAAGTGGAACTTTGAGCAGGGATGTTTGGTATGTGGAGATCATGATATTATTCATATTATTCTTCTCGATCGAAATAAATGTGCCAGCCTACTTAGCTTTGTTGGTAGTGCGTCTGCCTTGTAAGCGCTAGGCCGCGGGTTCGATTCCCGCCCAGGGCGGCTTTTATCCTGATGGGATAATGTTCGTTCTCGGAACGGCTGGCTTTCTGCTATCCTGTCTTCCTTCGATTTCGGGACGATAAGACCCTAGCAGTTACAGTTCCCTCTGTCAAACCCCTTTAAAAAATGTACATGTACGAAGAAGTAACTACTTGAATAAGTGCATGATAATAAAATGGAATGAAAATATCTAAATTTGAAAATAGGTATAAGTACCTATGCTGATATTGAAAAATAGTGATAAGAAAATGCGTAGATAGGTACCTATTCGATCTATTTGAGCCCCTAACCCTAACCCAAATCCCTATGGTAATAAGCTCACAGCGCGTCGTACGATATTGGTAGATGACGTCATCACGGGAGTACAGTGTTGTCGCTAGGTATGATATCGGCGTGCTTGAGACTCTCATGTTCCGAGAGCTATATCTCGCGATCTAGTGAACGCATTTTCTTCGTTTTAGTCTCAATATTTTTTTTAATTTTTATAGTTTTTTCTGAGATAATAAAAAAAAAAATCATGAGAATCACCAATTAGGTATGTTTGAGAACTAGGAAAAACGGCTATTTTCGCTTGAAAAAATCTTTTTTTGTAATGAGGGAAAAAACACTCTGGAACAATTTTCGCGTCACTTAATTCAGGGTATTTATTCTTCACTGTAGAAAAAGGGCACTAAAAAACTAAGATTCTTTTGATAGTTATAGTGCTACCTAATTAACTAATTATACATACCTAGTGCTAGAGTGAAGCTCACTCGGTCATAGAGACTATTGAGAATAGATCAGTTGCGCTTACTTGGGTGATGTTTCAAAGTCATAGAGCAGGAAAAATGAGAACCAACGGAATTTTTCTTTTTCTTCCACGACTTCTAGATCCCGAGATAAATCGATTTAAAAAATACCTTTTTCTTTTTCTTCTACGACTTCTAGATACCGAGATAAATCGATTTTTAAAATACCGGTAAATCGTGAAGTTTGACGTCACGGCATACACTCCCGTAGGCGATGACGTCATAATTCATGACTCCCGCTTCGTTTGTTTGTGCGCAAGCGTTTCTGCGCATTTTGACGTGAAATCTGACGTCACAACTCTTTGAACTTTTTCATTAGAACGGCAATTAAAAATTGAATTTTCGACCTTTTAAAGTTACTTTTTCGGAGTTTTGACATAAGATTTGAATTTTTCACTACTTTTTACGTAGGAATCAATCATTTATTAATAATTTTTACCCATTTGCAACTGCTCCATTCCTTGGATTCAAATTAAAAGCTCAGATTTAAGCTCAGAAGCTCAGATTCAGATTTTTCACAACTTTTTACGTATTAGGAATCGACCGTTTATTAATAATATTTTCCCAATTGCAACTCTTCCATTGAGATATACCTACCTACCTCTCGTAAAGGTTCCTATCTAATTTACACAGAGGTAGATTTTAAACCTTAACAAAAGGAATAGGTAAGTAGAAAGACAATATCCAAATTCGAAACACTTTTCTCTTTCTCTCTCTCTCTCTCTCTCTCTCTCTCTCTCTCTCTCTCTCTCTCTCTCTCTCTCTCTCTCTCTCTCTCTCATGTTTGCTTGAATAGAAAAAGAAATCTTTCAACGACGAGATATCTACAGGGGGACCTTTATCAGAAAAGTCCAAGTTGAAATACAAAGTCAATCCTTAATAATAATATAGTAAAATTTAGAAATTTATTATTACATTATAGATATCTTAACAAAAGAACATTATTATGTTCATACATTTATAGCTAGGTCTACAGTCTAATAAGTATTGACTTTGAAACTTTTAGTCCACTGTTAAAAACTTTTGAGCCAAAATAAGAGATTTAAAAGGACCTCGAGTACCCTGACAGATAAACTGATGCAAAAATATGGATTTGCAAATATGGACCCCCAAAAATGTCTACAAAGTGAGTAAAATAAAGTCTGTCCATAAAGTCAATATGACGCTATAGAGGGCCGTTATAAGTTCACCCTTTAGTAAGATAGAAAGTTCACTCATGAGAATATTAAAAGCTCACTTGGTTCAAGTCTTTAACTTATGTATATTCTGTAAACTTGAGATTTGCTATAAACATATAAGATTTACTACTCTCTAATTTACTGAAAACATGAAAGTTCAAGAGGCTTACAGTTGATTAATTTTTAGCCCGTCCTTCCTTTATTATTACGATAGGTATAGGTAGTAATAAAAGAAAAAGGTATAAGGGACGGGCTATTGTATTCGCTTCGGTGTCGTCTGTCTGTCTGTCGGTTGGTCTGTCCCCAGAGAAGGACTTATCCAAACCTGGTCGACCTATATATAGGCTTGCCAAATATCCAAAATGTCGATTCGGGACGCGAATCCGCGAACATAATTGCCAAATCCGCGAACATAATCGCAAAATCCGCGAACATAATCGC
>NW_007381058.1:0-4833 GCF_000475195.1 Diaphorina citri | reverse complement strand
AATCGCGAAATCCGCGAACGTAATCGCGAAATCCGCGAACATAATCGCGAAATCTGCGAACATAATCGCAAAATCCGCGAACATAATCGCGAAATCCGCGAACATAATCGCCAAATCCGCGAACATTATCGCGAAATCCGCGAACATAATCGCGAAATCCGCGAACAAAATCGCCAAATCCGCGAACATAATCGCCAAATCCGCGAACATAATCGCCAAATCAGCGAACATAATCGCGAAATCACATAGGTACGATATGTACATAGGTGATAGGTAACATACGTATTATTAAAAACAGATAAACAAAATACAGTCGAACCTGGATAAACGAGAATCCAACGGACCAGCTCATTTTTTCGTTTAAGGCGGTTTGATACAACATTTTCTCGTTTATAAAGGTTTAGCAAAGTGGAAGAGCAAACTGATGAAAGCTATAGGTACGATATGTACATAGGTACGATAGGTGATAGGTAACATACCTATTATTAAAAACAGATAAACAAAATACAGTCGAACCTGGTGAAAGCATGACAAATTTAAACAAGTTAAGAAAAAATTCTGATTTATAGAGGTACCTAATTTTAAAGTTAAAAAACGCGTCCCGCATTTTTTCTGGGACAAAAACGAAAATTCGGGACAAAACGCCCCAAAATGAAAAACTGAACGGGACGCCGGGACACCCCCTGAAATTCGGGACTGTCCCGGCCAATTCGGGACGTTTGGCAAGCCTACCTATATATCAAATTAAAGGTCTTTTTACCAGGAACACGAAAGTGGTGGTGCAAATTTTGTCCAGAAAACCAAAAAGCCAGAAAACCAAAAAAACTGGTTTTTGGGCAATTTTTGTCACATTTTCTCACACAAATGAGCTCTTCTGATCTTGAAATTTGTCGCGACGACCTATGAACTCAAAGCGAGAAAGTTTTAGATAACACTTCGGTCGTTAATTTAAGACCGGTTTTAGCGTCACTTATGTTAAGCTACACCGAGAAAGGCCAAAAAATGGATGGGTGACTTCAACATTATATTGGGAATGAAGGGAGAACGGGCGCTAGTCTTGATTTTAAATCATTACATGAAAGTAAAATCAAAAAATCAAATCAAGAATAAAAATAAACTGAATATTAAACAAATTAGGTAGGTACATAGGTACTGATTTTCTCTAATCACGATCGAATAAACTACGGGCTAAAAAATTCCCGGAGGGACGGGCCCAGCTTGTTACTCAGGAAACAAAAAGTTAGACATAAACTGCACCCTTATTTTTTTACTGAGGAGAAAAAAAACGTAGGAAAAATTACAATTTTCCCCCGGTCTCTCTCTTTTTATTTCAAGTAGGTAGAGTTATTTGATAAGAGAAGATTTAAGTACCTTATTTTGTTTACTTCTGGGGTTGGTGTAGGAATGAGGATTGAATAATGTATTCTCTCGCCTCAGCCATTTTGTCGATGTAGCTATTTACTATTTAGAATACATATTATGTACTTTATGTACATATTATGTACTTTTGGGTACATAGAGAGCGTTTTGTCTTGGTTAGTTTGATTGACTGGGCTGTCTCAGTCACCAGTGTTGAGATGGATAGAATATGCCACCTACCTATCCCGGTGTGGATTGGTTGGTGTAGGAATGAGGATTGAATAATGTATTCTCTCGCCTCAGCCATTTTGTCGATGTAGCTATTTACTATTTAGAATACATAGCTGTTACTTTTGGGGAGCCTTTTGTCTTGGTTAGTTTGATTGACTGGGGTGTTCCAGTCACCAGTGTTGAGATGGATAGAATATGCCACCTACCTATCCCGGTGTGGATTATCGTAGTGTGATAGGGTCTATTGGAAGTATAAACTCATGTGACATCACGGGGAGTCATGTCACGTCAGAAGGATGTGATTCAAAGTTCTCGATAGCTACACTGACCTCACGCTCACGCCATGAGCTCACGTGACATGGGGGCAGTGTTTTACCTTCAGCAACAGGTCTACCTAGACCTGTTGATTTTTGTAAATTTATCAGTAGACATCAAACATCATGCTTGGAGTGTTGCACATTGCATAATCAAATAATAATCAGGCTGACATAGAAATCTTGGACCCTTCTTATTGTAATACCCCTATCGGAGGTTGCAACATGACGAAGTTGGTACTCGTACAAAATGGGCTACCTGCTTCTACAGAGGTGCATATTCAGTACAGTAAGTTGCAAACAATATTGCATATTGTAGAATATGCAATCTTCCTTAGAAAAACCTTATAGTTGGAAATATGCAATCTTACTTAGAATTACCTACCTTATAGTTGGAAATATGGAAATATGCAATTTGGATTAGAATTACCTTACATTTGGAAATATGCAATCTGGATTAGAATTACCTTACATTTGGAAATATGCAATCTTACTTAGAATTACCTTATAGTTGGAAATATGCAATTTGGATTAGAATTACCTTACATTTGGAAATATGCAATCTGGATTAGAATTACCTTACATTTGGAAATATGCAATCTGGATTAGAATTACCTTACATAAGAAAAAAAAAAAAAAAGAATTTCCAACAAAACCACTGAAAACTGCTTCTGAACTTACATCAATTATTTCCTATCTTATTGTTTTGCTTTGATTGAATACAAAATACTCGGCAACTGGTTCACTATTCACTTTGATCTTCTACGAAAATTGATCAAAAGCGAGCATATTTCAAACCTTTTTTGGTGTCCAATTTAGTACAAAAATGTTGCTATGGTATTATAATAAGAAAATAGCTCCAATTTAAATGAGAAATATTTATGACACGGTTGAGATTTGAATTTATTATACCAAGGACTTGGTACAGGCTGCACGGTATATGTAGTAGTTTTATACATTGTTAGGGACAAAAGATTGATCAACTGATTCACCATTACACTATTGATCGGTAAGTGTGTCGACCGTCAGTTTGATTAAAAATTTAGTATAGCTGCAAGGTGAGGTTATCCACATTTTTGCATGAAAACATAGGGGTACATTTTGATGCCGAAGCTCCAAACGCCTTATAATGAAGCAATGTATTATTTTGTTTGTAAAAAAGATTATACCTACCTACATAGGTAGAGATAATTTTTTGATTCGAAAATATAAAAAAATACATAAAAAAAATCACAGGAACAACTAGGTAGAAATCCACAAATATACCTACTCGAGTTCACATTCTGTTGACCGGATCTCACACGGGAAGTTGCATTTAGCGAGGGTATGTGTTGCCTGGAGCTTTTCTACTTTGAAAGTATACACCTAAACCTTCATTATATTATAGTATGTTCCTATACATATAAAGATAGTTTGGAGATGGTTATCGAGATTTGAAGATTCACAAAACTCAGAGAGGTCAAATATGATACACATCTACCTACATCTCGTAGTCTCAGAGCCTCTTGACCCACAAGCTTGGGTCAAGTTGCAGACCAGCGAAATGTTTTTTTTTTTTTTTTTTAGTTCTGTGGCCAGTATCACTTTTATATATGTAACAAGCAGGCTCCGCCCGCTTGCGCGTGGCTGTGAGGCATGGCCGTATGCATAGAGGCATGGCCGTAGGTGACCGTAGACCCGTAGAGTAACTTACCGTATCGTACAGCACCTGACTATACTTGACTGTACTTAATCGTATCTGACTGTTCTGTACCGTATCGTACTGTAGCTCACCGTACCGTATCGTACTTGACCGTACCTGACTATGTCGTATCGTACCGTACCTGAACGTACCGCATCGTACCACATAGCACAGGACCTGACCCTAACGTACCGTATCTGACCGTACCATATCGTACCATACCTTGGGTGACCGTAACGTACCGTACTGTACCGTTTTACCTGACCATACTATTTTGGCACCATATTATACTTTTATTCGTTTTTAGTCCGTCCTTCCTTTATTATTCGAGTTTTGAAAAATCCGTTCTTAGGATAATACTATTTTGGCACCATATTATACTTTTATTCGTTTTCGTCCCTAATTTGGGCACCACTGCGAGTTTTGAAAAATCCGTTCTTAGGATACCTTTACTTACTAAAAGGCAAGACAACTATCTTACTTACAAACTTCATGTAAATTGACCCACCCGTTTTGGCCATGGGTCGATTTTTAGTAGTTTTTTGGTCACAGTTTGGAAACCGCTGCGAGTTTCGGAAAATCCGTTATTAGTGGGCCTATTCAAATCAAAAGGAAGCTATTCTCGAAGTTTCATCAAAATCGGTCCAGCCGTTTCGGCTGTGCGTTGATTATGAATGAATGAATGAATGAATGAGTCAGGGTTTACTCTTTTATTAATATAGATTTGCTACCTACCAATACCAATGTACAATATGTACTAATTATTATTTTTTGTTTGTTGGTCTCTTGCATTAAATGTATCACTACATTGTACGTATCTTTGTAGCATTTGTATGTATAGATTGTATAGGTACCTATGTTGCTATGTGTTACACTGTTGGATAATATATGTTTACCGTTCGAATTACTATACCTTGCAGGGTTGACTATCTGATCCTAGCTGACAATCACACTAACAAATTCGTACTCTCCTCAATCCCTGATTAAAATGATATCCTCTTAGCCTAATGAAAAATAACCAAATTTAAAAAACTGAAATGGGATTTGATTGCGAGATAATGTTACATCCCCACATTTGTGTTAGGTATTCGCCGAATGCCTATGTAACATAATAGCATTCTATTTCATAATGTTTGTATATCATAATATTATGTATCATACATAGGTACATCTAGACCGGGAGCTGAGGTACATTTTTTCTACCTCATAAGGTACAAAATTTTCTTCCTATGGATCTGATGGGGGTTG
>NW_007381057.1:27772-33233 GCF_000475195.1 Diaphorina citri | reverse complement strand
ACCGCCTAGAAGTTTTGTCATGTCTATTTTGTGAGTATTGAGGGTGCAGAACAGGATCTGGAAGCACAAACAGAAGAGGATTGTATCATTACATGCACTTTACAAAGTGAAGAGTAAGAACATTAAGTTTAGTGAGTAAAGTGAGGACATTTCCTGCGGCATGTCATGTATATTGCCAGTGACAAAGAGACCGGACACTAGAGTATATCTCACCCCCTGGGTTCAGGGGCCCAACAGGTGTAGTTAGGGGCCCTCAAATGTAGTAATAATCTACAAATATCGGCCTATAATTTGGGTCATCTACCCTCCGTCAATAGGGTAAAAGTGCTTAGGTAAGTATAAGTAGGTACGCTTCATCTTTCTACACCTGGCCTACCTTCGAAAGTAGAAATAAAATAGAACAAATAAATGTAGGTACTTCATACTAATTGCACTTGACCACATAAAATACATATTATCACAACGTTCTGTACAGGTGTCACATATTATTTACCTAACTATGGGACTATAGTCGAAACAAAGTTGAGGAAGTGACTTAACACTACCAGGTATTTTACCCTAACGCGGATTAGCAACAGAAACATCCGGTTACAGTGGCGTATTAGCAGTGCTCACCCTTATACGTCCCGAACACGTTCCGTCTCAAAGGAATTGTTTCATACAAGCATGCATATTGGGCATTTTCTCGAGTCTGACGGAGGAGGAACGTATTCAGGAATTGGGACGTACCTACCTACCTACCGCTGCGGGCTGCTTTACCGATAGGTACATACTTTCCTTTCGTAGAACCTTAACACATCCGTTAGGGCTGTCTGCTCCTACACCTCAGCCTCTGAGTGGGCTTTTCGTGTATGATACTTTTCCTTAGTGGTGACGATGCGTGGTGTCTACAGATCTCTTACAAGGTAAATAAGGAGACCGTTATCAGATCTACTTCAATTCCTAGTTCGTCTAAAATGCATTTTAATTATGAGAAAATTAATCTCATTTGGGTTGCTAATAAGCGCCGCAGGGACTACTATTAGGACATGATACAAGATTTCCTAGTTGTATTCATTAGCATTTTTGACTAATAAAAGTAAATTCTTCTGATTCTGAATGCTGTCATACGCTCTCAGTCATACGCTCACTCATACGTACGCTCTAGCATAGTCGAAGAACATCTTGGTAGGTTGGTCGACACTGGATGACTAGACTGCAAACATGAATTTATGTAGGCAAACATGAAAAGTTATAGGTATTATCTAATGGGCAATTTATGAAGTTAAAAGATGAAACATTTTTGTACCAAACGACCAACTCAGTATGAATTATTAAGTTGATGTTTGGTTCGCAGTGTGGTACCTACGTTACATAACTTTCAGCTTCAGGGTTACTCGTATATCATGAATCATGAATGTTTTCATGGTCAATCTTTGTTTGGGAGTTCTTTTCTTCAAGCTCTTTCTTCTCAGGATTTTTTTGTCGCCTTTTCCTCAAATATCCATTCGGAAATAAAAGTAACCAAACTTGTTCGACTTCTTCTATTTCGTGCATCTTGTTACTCGCTGCTCTAATAAAGAGGGTTCTGGTTCTTACTGATGCAATACTGGGGAGATCTCACTTTTTTCTTTGTGAAACAAAATTGATTTTTCCTCCTTCGTCGATTTCTTTTGTTGAAACCAAAGCTTGTCTATGGATTGATTATATAACCGTTGAAGCTACCTCCTAAACAACTTTATTTCATATGAGGAAAATATCACCACTCAACTTTGGGGGTTCAAATTAGCTTTTGTTGTTCAACATTTTGTTGTTTAACAAAAGTTGATTGATTGCCCCCCCAAAAAAAAAAAAAGAAAAAAAGATCTAGATTTTTCAAATTCATCTATTCATCTACAGTCCATAGAACACGGAATAATGCTAATGAAAATAATCGACTTGCCATAACAGGCAAAATTAAAGAAACAAAAACAATGTCAATGTAAAACATGGATAAGACCAAGTTAGAAAACATATTACCATAAGCTGACGACAACTGACAGCACTGACAAGTATCTCTGGGCGTAGCTATGCGGTAGTGCGTCAGGCCAAGTTCCGGCTTTAAAGTCATGATGGTTTGGGCTGCGCTCTAGCGTCTCTAGCCTAGTCAGAATTAATGAGGAATTTAATGAAATCCCCGTGAAAAATGCGAGTTGATATACCTAATAAAGCCCCCTACGACCTTCGCAATGGAAAAGG
The DNA here is from genome assembly GCF_000475195.1 of Diaphorina citri. Taxonomy (NCBI): domain Eukaryota; kingdom Metazoa; phylum Arthropoda; class Insecta; order Hemiptera; family Psyllidae; genus Diaphorina; species Diaphorina citri. Next base: position 31,016 of record NW_007381057.1, on the reverse strand, counting down.
TTATCCACTTACCAGTTTTATATTCCCAACTTCCGATTTATCCGTCCAGGGTCCCTAATACTCCCTATACCTAATGTATTTATTAGACTACGTATGTACATATTAGAGGATATTGGAATGATCAAACCTTGATATTTTGGCAAAGATCTATTAATATTAAGATGTCTAGGATTAACGTTTAACCAGGATTACCCGACAGATTTCTCAGAGGATTATTCACTTACCTCTGTGTTTCCGACCAGCCTACTCGCCTGGGGATCTCTGATATCCGTATCTAATGTTCCTGAAGTTCTCATAGTGAGCTCGGGGCTTGGTCCTATACACAGGTATCACTTGGAAGAGATCTTTGATGATTCGTTCTACAACGGCCAGCACAATGGCACAAATTATGAGGAGTATTTTTAAGGCATTTTTTGCCTTCTCCTTAAAACATGTCATGTAGGCTACGGTATTGTTACGACGGGTTCTAATCAAGTTTCAACTATCACTAAGGATGTCAACCCAGGGTCTCTGAGGTTGGCGAGGTTTTAGTGGAAATTTGCAGATGATCGGATCGTCGGTAACATATCTAAAATTGGTGGAGGAACAAAGAAGTAGTTTTAATTTTCATTTCTTTTTTGAGAGATTTTTGGTATGTTTGGCACATCCACTAAAAATAATCTCTCTCTCTGTCTTATACAAAAACCATCATGATTAGGGGGAAAATATCTGGACTGTTATCAGATAAGACAGCTGCTAGAATTGTTTTGATTTGACACTAGGTCAGAGTACAACTTGAAGGATTAATAAGAATCAATAGCATCAATCTACTTGTGTCGTCCTCACAAATATGTAAACAGAGTAAACACCTATGTAGATTTGAAGGCTGTCTCGGTGTCTAGACATATTTTCCGTATTATAATATGACCGTATTTTTGAGATGACCTTAAATGACATGATAATAGGTAAGTATGTATCATAGACCGAATAATTATGGAGAAATTATATCAAGGACAAATCAAAGGCTGTGTCGGTGTCTAGACATATTTTCCGTATTATAATATGACCGTATTTTTGAGATGACCTTAAATGACATGATAATAGGTAAGTATGTATCATAGACCGAATAATTATGGAGAAATTATATCAAGGACAAATCAAAGGCTGTGTCGGTGTCTAGACATATTTTCCGTATTATAATATGACCGTATTTTTGAGATGACCTTAAATGACATGATAATAGGTAAGTATGTATCATAGACCGAATAATTATGGAGAAATTATATCAAGGACAAATCAAATTTACTGTCAGATTCTTATAAGATGCCGTAACCATGACCCATACGCCTCTTTCGAGAAAGAGAGAGAGAGAGAGGAGAGAAGAGAGAGAGAGAGAGAGAAAGGGAGAGACGAGAGAGATCCATCATAGTGGAACGATGATGATTTATCATGTTGTTAAATTTCATGTTTGTCAGTTTATGAAAAGGACACGTTTTATATTCATGGGGTTAATTTATAGGTCAAATTTCTTTATGAGCAAATAACGTCAGCTCCCATGACGTAAGACGGTGGTCACTGCACTCGCTTGCACGCGGGAGCACCCGGGTTCGAATCCGGCGGGGTCAAGAAATGTGTAATCAAGCAAATGATTGGACTCCATGACTGGATGTTGCTGGGCTCCACCTCAGCCTCGGTGAGGAAAATGAGTGCTATGGAGATATAATGCGCATAGGCCACGGTTGCCAGCTCATGGTGTAGGTAAAACATGTGGATGTTAGAGATTATTGAGACTATTGGGAAGGAATCACATGCTGCAGTGAGCACCAAAACGTCTGTTTATAATAACACAAAGAAACTGCATTTAATTATGGTAACAATAATGTCATCAGGATGTATTAGTGTTAATTTATAGCTTTTAAGCTTTTAAACTAACTCGTTGTAAATCGTACGTATGTTAAATCCGATAATAAGTTATTTCGAAAAATATATTGAGGTTCAATTTGAAGCAAAAAACCACATAAGACTGCAGATATCGAAGCAAAAGCATTTCTCGGATTGTAATTTTTAAATAAAAGCCGAGATTGAACCAAAAGATCCTATAAAGATTGTGGTAAGTAAAAGTCGAATTTGAAGCCGAAAAATTTCATAACAGATTTTATTTAGTGAAAACTGAATCTTCAGTTGAAGCGAAAGTCGTCCATAAGATTGTAGATAAGTGAAAAGGCCAAATTTGAAGCAAAAAGCCCTACAAATGTGTCAATTAGTATATGTGTCGATTTATCTGGAACTCTTAGTATGTTACTCTCTGCGTATTGTGAGGTAATTTCTGGTAAAATCATACAGACTAATTTGAGTTAGATCAATGAGTGTAAATATTATTAGTATCACTATTAAATCTGATAATTAACAAATTGAAAAATTTAGCAACTGTGATTTAATATTGTTATATTTTATCTGTTTAAGGAATTATTAAATTATGTCTATCTTCAGCTCATGTTGTTAACCAAGGCATTTTGTAAAAGATTAAACACTTTTGCATCAGTTTCCTAAAGGAATTCTTAAAATAATTAGTTTTGCTTTTAAAAATACAGAATTATGATAACTGAACTTAAAACTAAAGTGTAAAAAATGAAAATTGATGATTCGCCTTTAGCACTTTCTATGCCGATCACATGCGAAGTTCGATATACGACTGACTGAGATTACTTTTCTCTTAACCGGTTCCAGTGATATTCACAAGCGCCGCGAGTTATAGGTGGTTTGTAATCTCCACATGTGTTCTAGTTTGTTAAACTAGTTATGATCATAGTTTACTGGGACCCCGCGCAGCGCGGCTGTTTGTTACGACCCTCGTGGCTCTTGCGGGGGCACGAACAACTTGATGACCTCTGGCACGTTGTGTTGGTGTGGCATAGTACTTAAAATTAAGTCTGGGAACAGTTCGCGCCGTGGGAAAATTCGCGCCATTATCATGTTCTATTGAATTCCCTTTGGCGACTCTTAGAAGGCGTCCTTATTTATGTACATAAATGTATTATCCCTCACATCTCCTTACTTGAATAAAATTTAGATACGGTAAAAACGATTTTTGAACTAACAGTTCTGTCCAATAGATTTTATAAAAGTGCTTGGCATTCTCCACTCTCACTAGGTTGCTTTATAAACACGTATAATTTACCCAAGACATTATCTGGGACTTCAATTGTAAAGGAATTTCGCGACTGTGCAGTGTGATCTTGAGGACTTTCTCAGACATGCCAAGAGG